>NW_028289058.1:1473750-1637500 GCF_059628265.1 Tinamus guttatus
AGCAAAATCATTAAATTATTTTGTTGTTTACTTATAATGTATTAATTGCAACATATGATTTGTATGCCTTGTGACTTCTGCAGGAGAGACCAAAGAGTGCCTTGGAACGTTTGTACTCTGGAGACCACCAAAGAGGCCGGATGAGTGCGGAAGAGCAGCTGGAGAGAATGAAGCGCCATCAGAAGGCTTTAGTTCGTGAACGCAAGAGGACTCTGAGCCAAGGAGAGAGGCAGTCTGTTCCATCCCGGTCTTTCAGCAGGCCCATTTCTGCAGACCTAGGCTCAGTATGTTAGATATGCCTTAAAAGGACTAAGCTAAAAATATGATCTTTGGATTTTTTTTTTTTCCTAGCAAGCACTTTCACTTGAGTATGTGTGATGCTTGTAAACTGATGAAATTAGTGCTCTACAGTGTAAAATGAGGGTCAGAGTGTGAATAACAGGTTCTGGGTGTTTTTTTTCTAGTAGTTACTAGAAAACTGTAGCAGATTCAGCAGGTAAGTTGGTCAGAGGTTAGTGTGCTGAGTGGAGACTAGGATATATATATTGGAGTGATTTAAGAGATGTGTATTTTATGAGAATTGTATTTAGAACATAAGCTTGTACAGTTTTCAAACTGCTGCATAATGGAATGGGCCTTTTAGAATGTTCTTATTTGCTCTGGATGGCTTTTTCTTTTTTTTTTTTTTTAATTCTTAAGTTAGGTTGTGAGATAGATGGGATAATATCAGACAAAGGTGGAGAGTTGTTTTCTGTTGGTTTGTTTTTGGTTTTAGATTTGATAAATGGATGATGCATTTGAAAATCTAATCATTTTTGTTAGAAACTTAGGTAAGGGCAAATATGTTCTAATTATCGATTTGGCTCTAAAGATCAAAATGTAGAATATTCTAATAGGCTCAACTTTAAGTCGATGGAGGAAAGGACTTTTGTTGCATTCTGAAATGCTATGCAGAATATAAGTTTGTAATGATACATTATGGATACTAACCAAAGTGACTCTAATTGGAGAAGTTACCCAATTGCTCCCTTGGTGCTAAACCAAGATTGTACTGTAATTGCACTTATGCTGTGGTCTTTTAATTTATTTTTTTTTATTTGGTCCACTAGAGCTTTAGAATGATCACCTTATTTTACCTAATTCATTGCACAAGATCTCTTGCTTTTAGATTTGTCACTCATCATGCCTAATCTGTCTTTTTTGTTGTTGTTTTTTGTTTTTGTTTTTGTTTTTTTTAATTTGCAGAGTTTGTAGTTATTTTAAAATTTCTAACTACTCAATTTTTACCAGGCTTAATTGCATTTAGTACATGTTGCTAGCTTTTAAACCCTCCCCCTATAATACTCAGTCTTTCATTCCCATTTCTTAGAAACAGCTAATCTACAGCTAACTTGTATTCACTTTCCCAGTGAATAGGAATGCACTACTTGGAGACGTTGCAATCTCTTATCTTCTGTTGCGTGATCACAGATTTATTCAAAATAGTGCATAGTATTATGAGAATCATAGAACTTTTGGTATCACTGTTATTTTCATACTTTAATTAGAAGGACTAAACCTGAACTTCTAATGTTTCATGATTCTAACATAACATACACAGGTCTAAGTTAAATGTTTTTGTAAGACTCCATATTAGCATCCATGGCAAACATCTATAAATTTGAGTGCCATCTTGGACTTTTTGTTGCTGTAAAGACTTGAATTAATCTTTTAGCCCTGGAAATGTTTTGTAATGATCATTTCTTGTACCTATAGGGCTTCAACACGCAACAAGCATGTTTCATAGCACAATTACTTATAGCATTACATTTATTTAGCAGCCAAAACGGGGAACAGTTAAATGCATAATTGAAGTGCTGCTCAGTATGTAACGTTTGCTTTAAACATAGATTGTGTGTGCAACTCTTATTTTTTAATCAGTCAGATCTCTAGTATAGTATGGCATCTAAAATAATGATCACAGTACATGAATTTATTTGTTATATAAAATGCCTTTTTAATGTAAAAGCTGCAACATCAAAGCCAATAAAAATATTGCTCCATAATAATGGTTTGATGTTTTTCTTACATAAATATAACAACTTGAAAATCATACTGTATATTTAAAATACTCCATGTCAATCAGGCCTGGTTCAAATGTGAGTAGAAGAATGAGTCTGAAGAACTAGTATGAGAAAATATTTTTTCTCTTTTGAATTCTAAAAAGAAACATCTCATTTTTTGAGATGTAGTTACATTCTTAGGTGCTTATTATTTTTAATATAAATAGAAGATGTCTATCTTCTGAGTGAATATTGAGAGCTTGTGCATGAATAGGTTTCAGGTAGCTACAAATAGCTTAGTGGATTCTAAGGACTTCATACTGAGTTCAGTCTTCAGTCAGAAAGAGATAAAGATTTATAATATGAATGACAGATATGCTACAGCATGTTCTTCTAATGATACTGTCAAATACTTGGAGATGAATGCTTTTAGGTCTTCTGTCCCTTTTTTCCTGTTACTTTTAATATCAAGTTTAAACTTCATCAAATTTGATGAGATCTGCTGGGTAGAGTAATGCTGCAATCGAACTTATTTTTTTGCCATTTATTAGCAAAAATATGTTGGTAGTGTTCTTAGGCTTAATCTGTATTATGTGCATAGCTGTGAAGGAGCTATTTAAGCATTAGCAGTAGGGAATTATGCTATTCAATATAAATACATTCTGATTTTATTATTGATAAAATTGGGAAGATAGAATATGGAAAATTTGAGAGGTTTTTTTTTAATCTGCTTTTATGAAGCCTTAGTAAGATATTTTAAGTTATTGCTATTTTCAGTTTCAAGAGAAGTTAACAGTAATTTCTAAAATGTAATCAGCAGTAGCCGCCAAGTATTTTTCTAGAAAGTGATATAAAATTTACAAGTTGCAGTTCTTACCCTGCAGCGTAAGTGGCCATTCAAAATAGTGATTCAAATTACCGCAGGTGGTCTGGTCAGGAGACCTAGGACTGTCAGTTTCTCAACTCACCAGTGTAGACATCTGTGCTTCCACTGATGCTTACGTGTAGGCAGTTCCTCATGAATGGGCTTATGAGAAATCAAGACAAATATATCTGCTAGAATTTAATACTACTGAACTACTGAATACTACAGTTGCCTGTAGAATTAATCTACCCTTAGAAATCCATGCAACACAACAGAGATGAAATCTAAAAACCAAATGTTCCGAGATGAGAGTTGTTTTGCTCTTATCAGTTGCGTGTTTTACTTTGTGGATTCCTTCAGCAGTATAACATTTGCAGCAGCAGTTGTAAACATTGCTGAACAGTGGATCTGTCAGTATGGTTGAATACTGTTAATTCTTTTGTATCTATTGCCAGTGGAAACGAGAGCAAGAATTTGATTTGCAGTTACTGGAGAGAGTAGTTCGTGGAGAAGACAAGGATGAAAATAGCTGGTTAAAAGTTCAGCCAGTGGCTGTAACAGAAACAGATCTGGAGCCTCAAGATTATGATTTGGATATCGGCAGAGAGGTAACACTCAAACTCTGTTGCTTCCTGTTTCGTATTTCAAAGTACTAACCTTCCTCAGTTTCAGCTAATGCATCTTAACATTTTGTGTCCAAAGTTACCTGGAAGTCCTAACTGGAAGGAAGGAGGCTTTTAGGTATTGAAAACAAATTATAAGCTTGCACTTAAAGCTTGTGTGCTGTTTGTGCAAGTAGTGTGTCTCAGATAAAAGGAAAAAACAAAAGGTTGGCTCTTCTACATGAAGGACTGTATAGGGAAAAATGATTAAATTTGGCAGTGTTATGTAAATCAGGAAAGAAAAATGGGAAGACAACAAAAAAATACTTAAGAAATAGAAGTGGCAGTTCCACAGAGCCACCTTACTCTTCATTTAATTGTCCCAAAACATAACGGAGAAGAGTGAGTACTGCATTATGCTGATGAGGAAAAACGAGATCATTCTGCTGAGTTTTCAAGAGATTTGGTTGGTATCCTGGGCACTAGTCCGGGATTTTATTTGCAACTCTAGCTCAAATAGCATTCCAAAGAAATGCTTTTGAGCCATCTGGTGGAAAGGAAAGCATATAGCAAGATTCAAGTGGATGCGTAAAATGCCACAGCAAATAGAAATTCAGTAAAATTACTGAAGATATCTAGACTTGTTGAACGTACTCTGAAATTTGTTGTTGGTGTATTATTTTGTATGGAGAGATATTTTTTAAAAGACCTTCTCAATGCATCTGTGAGCCATTATCTTTTGATCTCCACATATGACTGCACCTTTCTGTTAATCTTTATATAAGTTTTACAGAGAATTCAGTGTTTGGGTCAACTCCAGAAATAGGAAAAGAATATTCAGCATCTTTGCTGTATTGTGTCCTTCCTATTAAGAACTTGATGCTTGTTTTCTTTTCACAGTTGTCAAAACCCGAGAAGGTTGCGATTCCAGAGCGCTATGTTGAGCTGGAGCCAGAAGAACCTCTTTCTACTGAAGAGCTGGCAGCAAGGCAGCGTAAAGCAGAAAAAATAAAGAATATTCTTACTAAATCAAGGTCAGTTATTTTTCAAATCCTGTATAGGGATATTAAGCACTGGAAAACAGCTTATTACGACAGAACATTTCTAATTCAATTATCTAAGTGTAATATTTTGTGACTTTTAGAAAACTCAGGCAGATTTATTTACTAACATACTTGATATGCTCCCTTTTAAAACTGGGTAGAAGAGAGACCAGCAGTGATGACTTCTGCATATGTCCATTTTCTTTTTGTAAGATTGTTAATGTGGCCGTACCTGAGGACTGTCAGATTGTACCTCTTTCTCTGGGCACTAACAAGAATTTTGATTATTAACTTAAATGACTTTTCAAGTAAATAATTTTCATGTAAACAACCTATCTACAACAAAGGGTTTTCAGGTATATTTAGAGACGCACAAGTCGTTACTGAATATGCAATGGCTACATCATTTGTCTTTGCAGACTGTAGTCATTTACTTAGTGTATCTAACATGTTATTTTAAAGAACTTCATTGAAATTTGGAACTTCATATGTGAGTTATAAAAACTGCTCTATGAACTTGAGCTCTGTTTTCATGTGCGCATTGAATTATTCTTTATGGTTGTAATGTTAATGTTGTTTTGCACTTCCCCACCAGTATGCACAATCTGCAGCCTACTCTTGTCCAGGACAAACACAACTCGGTTGATTTAGATTCACAGTTGCAAGAGCAGGAACGCATCATTACCATATCATACGCTTTGGCTTCTGAAGCCTCTCAGAAGAGCAAGGAAGTAGCAGGTAATACTTATTTACAAAATAACAGCTGTTTTTTACCTGCTTCTAAGGTTGTGTGTGGGTGCTGCTGAACTGCTGGCATAAGAGAGAGTTGTGTTATTTTTACTCAAAACGGTGAATTATGTGTATAAATGCCAAATCTAGAGAGGTTAAAGATTGGCTGGTTAAAGATAGAGAGGTTAAAGTATTTGGCTGTCAGTGGCAAGGGGGAAGGGGAGAATATATGATCAAAAACTCATGGCTTGGAAGTCAGTTGTTACTAATGGGGCTAAAAAATAATAAATTGATCTGAAGCTTGAAGCATGTGACAGTATGCCAAAAAAGACATTGTAAAATGAGTGTCTGGTGAACAAGGTTAGAGGTCAGAGCAAAATATCCGTACACTAGTTCTGTTCATTGCCTAGAAATTAGAAGATCCTTTACAATATTTATTTCACTCTTGATTGCTTTATATTTGACATATGTAAGAAACATGAGCCAATTTGTATCACACATGACATTGAACACATAGCAGCTATTTTAGCAAGTGCCTGACTTGTCATTTGTAACTGGCACGATTTGCTGTTGCAGTGTAGAATGGAAATGACGGGAACTTCAGCTCTGATGGAGAAAAAATATGCTCATTTCTCACCTGAGGTTGTCAGTTTAAATTTATGACACTTGCCACAGAAGTCCTAAGGGGTAAGAAACCCCTTCCATTAAAAACCCCAATCTCCTGATGCATAGCCTACATTACAGTAACAGATTGTCAACTGAATATGGCTGCGTCAAGGATGCCATAGCAGCTAAACTAGAGGGGAATGTGATTTTGAGGGGATGAAATATATTCTCAAGTTACAATCTTGGGATTTGGAGTGTTTCTGTGGGTAATTTTCATATTGGAAAAGATAAAATGATTCACTGAGGAAGCAGAGCAGCACTTAAATGCATGGAAGGTGGGGAAAGCATTCTATTGTATTTAATTTCAGCTCCTTTTACCAAGGAGCCCAAAGCTCAGCTTCCATTAAAAGTGGAAGTTTTCTTATATGTTAAAGATACAGAAACCATTCCCTGTTCTTTTTGACTTACATGCCTTACGGGCTAAACATTAGAAAAGAACATAATTGTAAGGTCTCGGGAGGATTTCAGCAACAACCTTTGGGATTCGCAGGCACCTGTGCAGAGAAACTTCTTCTTGGCAGCCACTCTGGTCCTCCTTCTAGTGAGCAGGGCGGCTGTGCACCAGCACTGGCTTGGGTTGCAGCATGAGCTGTGGTCCAGGAGGAATCCGGCCTTTTCCCATGTGAGTTCTAGCTGCTTCTGGGAAAAGGTGACACAGGAGCTAAGGTTAGCAAGTGTGAGCACGGGCCTGACTTGGTCCCTGCCACACGGCACAGACTTCATGTGACCAGTTCACGTACTCCTTGGTCAATAGGATTTGCAGTGTCTGAAATACCTGAAAAATACGTTGTGGTCAGTTGTGTGGTTTTTTTTTGTTTGTTTGTTTTGTTTTAATTTAATGCTTTTATGAAGTACTTCAAAAATTCAGATATTTCCTAAGGACTTAATTGGCTACAGAATTTCATACATTTACCTCTGGGCACAGATGTTTTCACACAAGTTTTCCTTGCAACATTTGCATCCAAAATAATCACTTCTTTCAACGTGTTTTGCTTAGATTTCAATTACTATTTTTCCTTAAAAAAAAAAAATCCTCAGGAAATTCTAAAACACGCACAAGTAGTTTGTTTTTATAAACCTGAAACACAGGCATTTTATAGTGATCTAAAGTTATTTATAGAAAAATCATGTGGTGATTTGCACAGCTAATTGTGCATTCCCAGTTATTCTGATTTTTACAGATCAATAAATTCATTCACATTGTTATATTTATAGTTAGATTTTTAAAGTTTGCATTGTCAACATTTCTCCCTACCGACCAAGCAGACTATATCGGAAATCCAAAACTAAATGTCCGGATTTTGTACAAAAGTTACTTTGGAAAAGACTGAAATTTTACTTTCCCCTGTTTTCTTGTTGAAGCAATTGACACGCTTCAGGGTGCTATGGTAGCACCTTTAATATAAATTGTACATTGATCTGACCCCTACAAAGCAACATCTCAAGCTTCTTCCATTCCTAGTAAGAAATCCCTGTTCTAAATAGAGATCATATCATGATTCTGAATGATTAAAATGAGATACAAAAGTATCAAAAAGTCTCTTCCCTAATTGTTGTTTGGGAGTAGATAAACCTTTGTTCTGCCAAAATGCAGAAAGCAGACCTTACAGTCGAGTTCCGTTTGAATCCCGTTTTCCGTGTTTTTTATACCATTGCTCTGTTATAAACAAACGTCATTTTTCTGTTATATTCTTTATTCTGCAATTTCATGCATAAGTCAGAAGATGTGTTTACTGTATTGTACACTGAATTCAGAATATTATATACATTGTAAATTGTTTCTTAATCTTGTGGTCTCCTATATATCATCTTTATTTCTGTTTATTGGAGTATTATAAATGAAATCCTGAAAGCCTGTACAAGCTCAGTGAAATGTTGAAACAAAACTAGCAAATGTAGGTGCTGTTCCAGAATTTCCTCTTTTAAAAGCAGAGTTTCATTAGAGTGTATCAGTTTTGTGTGCCTTAATGTTGCAGTAAAACTTCATCTTAATATAGGTTGCGCTTTTCTCATTTGATTTGGAATGTTTATTTGCACAATTTAATGCAACTGACGAGGGGAGAAAAGAGCTGGTGGAAATGTTGTTTAAATTGCGTTCCATGTAACTAAAGTAGTGTATCACTTCTTGCATTACTAATCAGATTTCCTATGTGGTTATAAAAATTAAGGTGGCTCTGTTTTAATATGTATGTTTGATTGTGCTGCCTAATTCCTGTGTGTGATCCCTTCTAGCTCAGCAGTTGACCTATCCATCTAAAGCACCCTCACCTTCTGTACCACAACCACCTCACTCTCCCTTAAGCAATGGATTTCACTACACATTTGTCTAAACACCTTAAAAGTAAGAACTAACTGCTCTTGGCATGTCTGATTTGCCATTGTGTCTTTGCTATGACTTGCTGAATTTTAACGTCTTAACTAGCCCTAAATTAGATCCAAATGTATGCATGCATGTGTTTTCAGAAAGCAGAAAATGTTGTTAGTGTGTAGTAAATAACTGCTTCTAATGAGCTAACACGTGAGCTAAAAAAGTCCTCAAGTAACCACTGTGGCTTTACGGATAAGATCCTGCCCCACTGTTCACGGGAGGGAAGGAAAGAAGGAAGGAAGGCATCTTCACTCCTGGTAGCTTGGGGCCAGGTTTTCATCACTAGACTTGGGTACTGCTGTGCCCAGAGTAAGGGGCTGTTGCGTAGGGGTTTGTGCCTGTGCATGGCATGTGCCTGTGCCCAGGAACCTCTGATGTGTCAACAAATGAAAGTCATTGCAAGCAGAGGTTTCTCTTACGGGCTTGAACCTTACGCTTGAACTAACACTAGAGGCTTTTTGAAGGTGAGCTAAAAATTTAGACCTTTTTAAACTAATTTTGCAATGTTTTCTTTGACTGTTTCATGTGTGCAATATTTCTTTCATTAACAGAAGATTTTTTTGTCTCTGTTTTGCCATTTCAAGTAGAACAGAGGCTTTATTAAAAATAAATTTAATTTCCTTGCCCTTATAAAATGTCTATCACGTGTATATATATGTACATAGATGCATATGTATACATATATATTGCAAACCCTACATTTTCTTCAGGAAAATTGTCAAGGAAAAGCTGCAGCAACTTCAGCAGTGTGCAAGGGAGGCAGTAGTTTGGCCATTAGCTCAGTGGCATTGTGTCATACTTGTTCCCTGAATGTGTCTGCGTTAGTTGTTTGTCCTGTCAAACGCGGAAGGCGTTAACACCAAACATGTTTCCTGGAAGTGCTTGCTACTTGGTATTAGGATGCTCGCTTCCGTTTTTAACCACCTTTCATTTTACTTCATACTAGCCAAAGCAGTAACTGGGCATTGACGTAAGACTCAAAGCAAAACTCACCTAGAGACGCTACATGGAAGGAAGAAAAGCTCTTTGCCAGCTTTCTGTGAAGAAACTCAGCAGCCGACCACCACACGTACTTTTGAACACGTATTCTGAGAATGACAGGGGGATTTTCTATGAAAACTAAGCAAATCGCAAATCAGTTTATTTTGACTTCAGTTTAGTTCAGACTTTTTATATGACTAAATGGCACTTTCAACAAACTCTAAGATACTGACAGTGTATTTTTAGAACAGAATATATTTTAGAATTTTTTAATCAAGGGCTGAATTCATTTTAAGAGAAACTACTTACATTAATGTTACAAGATGCTGTTACTTCCCCCTCAGGCTTAGATGCACAATGCCAAGTTTCATGAAGAAATGCAAACTGAACAATCCTAGAAGCACTTTTATAGCATATGGGTAAAGCTAACTCCGTCGAGAGGTTCACTGCAAGAGGGGCTTGGAAGGGATATTTTCTGGAGTTAATCCCTTGCTCTTTGGTCCGTTAAACAGTACCCTGCAAGGAACTTCTGGCATGGGTTTATGAATGTCACTAACCCTGCATAGCTAAAACTGTCCATGAAAGGCGTGATGACACTTGGTTTTAACTCAGCTTCCTTTTTGATCCTGAATGAATAACTTGCCATTGTCAGTGTGTGATGCTGCTCTGACAGTAATGCTCTCCTCTCGGTAACAAACAGCTAACAGATTATATTTTTACATAAAAGTTGAGATGTGGAAAAAAAAACCTTTTAATTAAAATATGTGAAGTAAGCAATAAAATGTAATAGCATATGTTGTTTTACTAGTAAATATATATTTTTCTTCTGATTTTTTTCAATAATGAAATATGATGTATTACCTAGTATTTATCCAGGAAACTGCGAAGCTAATGTAATGTGGCACCTGCTAATTTTGTGTGTAAATTCAGTGGTGCTTGACTTTTGCCAAACTTCCATATACAGTGTTTTGCTTATGTTCAGGGCAAAGAGTGAGGTGGCTACATGGGGAGAAAATGAGATTAAATGAATTGCTGTGATTCCTTTACTTGAAAAAAAATGGACCCATTGAATGCAAGAAATTGTCCAATAATATGTAATTATTAGTTGAGTTCAGCTCTGAATAAGGATGTCTGAGATATTTCTGCAGTATTTTGGGAAAACATTAATGTGTTTGTTTGCTATATTCAAATAATAGTTACAACACCCTTCAAATTGATTGATTTTTCAAGTTTCATACTGTAAGATGAATCATATTATATTAACACTCTACTCAGAAATATTCTTAAAAGTATATATTTAGCTAATGCAATATATTTTACCTCAATACTGCCAGTATCAACTTTGAAACATTTTGCCAAAATAATGATTTATTTTTGCCTTTATAAAAAGTTTTGAAAAATAAATATTTTGCAGGAAAACATTAATTTAAATAAAATGTAACAGTTTGGAAAATGGTATATGTACAGATTAAAATATTAACATAACTCCCTTTTGCCTCTGTCTACTTTGTAATTACCATTCATATATTTAAAAAGTCATTCATACATTTATAAGGGTCATAATATTTAAAATTCCTGAGTTTTGTGCTGTTCTAGCATTTTGTGCTGCTCTGGTTCGAATCCCTGAAGTTTTCTGATTTCAATAGGACTTAGATTAAGCTTCCTGTACGCTAATTCTTCTTTTTTTTATATGTAAGTATATCATGGAAACTGATGAAATCTATCTTTATTCTTAAACAGAGAATTTTTTCAGAGTTGTGTGCTAAACACTACTTTGACAATACTGTCCTTACTGTCTTGTATCTCACATCTGATACATTATCTGGTATCTTTTTTGGACAAAATAAATTTTTTCCAAAATGTTTTCTGGAATGTATGTAATCCTGTTCTCCAGGGACCATCTTTCTGCAGGCCTGGATGTGTGCAACTGAAGATTATCTGTAATTATTTGAAGATAACAGAGTTCGGTTTGGGTTGATTTCTTTGGAATCAAAATGTTGATTTGTAGGTGTTACACGTTACTGCCCTAATATCAAAACTAGAAGAATGTGCTAGAAGAGTAAAGCATTGCTTAATTTGCTTTCTGTCAGAAAGTAGCATTTTTTTCTTCTGTCAAAGTGGCTCTAAAAGAAAGAGGAATATACTAGAAAGCTGTAGCAGTTCTTGCGTGGTGTTTTGTGATGTTATACCAAGCAAACATTGTACAGACTGAATTCTCCCCTTTTATGCTGGACAATGTTTTCCGTTTGTTGCATTAACATTATAAAAATTTTACAGCGTAGGTGCATTTCTGAAACCGCAGCCTATATTCATACATACCACTGTGTTAACTTCTTTGAACTTGCATGAAGCCTTTCCACTTCTCCCTGTTTTTCTGAAAGATACTACCAGATCTGAGCTGCTATTTCCAAAACGTCCAGGGTCAAGTGAGGTGCTCTGGAGTAGCCTGCAGCCTCTGGAAGTTGGTGTTTTGAGCAAGCGAGTACTCCCAGCGCGTTTTGGTATTGCTTACAGTGTTATCTTTGCACCCGCACCATTTAATTAACTAATTTCCAGATCTTAAGATATATGTATATTATTTTATATCAGTGTCTAGGCTTCTCTGTAAAATATTGTATCTATCTCACGTGTGGCAGCAATTAACTTCTGGGTGTTATATGAAGGAAAGACCAGATTTATTTAGTCTCAAAACTTTGAAGATAACCAAGGCATGATCTGTTTGATGCTTTACTCCTCTGATTTATGTCTGGGTATTTAAAAATATTGGCTTGTGCAGCATGTTTGTATGTATTGCGTAGTTATAAAATGAACAAAGACATGCTCAGCAAAGACATAAAAAAATTGCTATATTTTTCACACCTAGTAAACATCCCGGTTGGTTATTTGGCTCTATTCAAAAGGCTAAGACTTTTATTGCTCTACTAGCAAAAGCAACCTTTCTTCATAGTGGAGCACTACAAAGAGAGAGCGCAAAATGTACACACATCACAGTGCCTGAAATTCTGTTTGAACAACTGTATTGATTGGGTCTGACCCCGTTACACTTTTTTCTATTATTTGAAAAGGTGCATCTAACTGGAGCTGAATTAAACCAGCTGAGATGAACTTTCCATGAAAACTTTTTGAGAGATTTCTCTAGTTCAAAGCTTTGGAATTTTAAAGAGCATTTTTAATACAAGTCTGTTGAGGTATTCTATGCCACAGCCATATTTTGAATGTTAAGCTACAGGTAACCCTAGCAGGAAGGTAAAGTTATAAAACCTACCATAAAATTACCAAGAGATGGCAGAAGAATTTTGAGTGTTAACTATAAAACAAAATGAAACCAGAAAGTAGTGTGTATGGAATAGCCTGTTTGTGTACTGTTTACCTGTTGTTTACCTAATAGTATTGTGTTTCTTGTTGCCTTGGGGAAACAACAGCCTCCAGAGAAGAAAGCTAAAACACGTGGACATCATTTACTGAGCAACTATCAAAAACTGTATAAAACTGTTATACAAGCTTAAAGGACAACAACGTTTTCTTGTTACCTGTTAGAAGCTCTTTACCAGAAGCTATAGCATAAGTACTGAAGGAAGGAAGGAAGGAAGAGATTAGGAAGACAAAGGTGAGTAGTGGGTTTCTAGGAAATAAGTGCAGTGATGTATCCGCAACCAGGATCAAGTAAGGTGGGGATGAGAGTGGAGTGTAACCGTAAGAAGATTGAAGGAGCTGGAATACGTGGCAAGACAGAATGTGAGTCCCCATCCTAGTACAAAAAGCACTCTCTGAATGGGATAAGTGAGAGTAGAAGTATTCATGGTGCTGGAGGGTAAAGAGGAGAAATCATTGATGACTCAGTATTTTGGGTATAGTAGGAATTGTCTTCTTCCTTGCGTGCTGCTGTGCTTCCCTGTACTTCTAAGTGATTTTTTTTTCCAGTTAGGAATAGCTTGTATCAAACAAGACCCCTTTTTCCAGACAAACAGCTTTCCCAGGAGCCTGAGGTGGCTCCAGTTACTTGTCTCAGTTCTGCTGTGTTGTGTGGGGTTTGGGGCTGGCTGGATTCTGTCTCTAGTGCCACAGCTGAGAAAAGCTTTTACATTGTTTTCTGACTCATCTCTTGAGATACAGGAGGGGTTTTGAGTTTTTTTTGAAGTCCCAATTGATGGATTATGCAAGATATAACCTTAATGAAATGAAGCGGTTAGGGGTGTTTTTTTAAGAGTTCGTCCAACTTTTTCTGTGGTCTTTAATGTGGTTTGATTTACCACGTTTAGAAAGGGCACTGCTCACCTGATATAGAAAGATACCTGAAAATCTCTGGAAGAAGTTACCTATTATGAGAATGGTTTAAAAAAAACTTACTGTTGAGCAAGCTGGGCAGTTAGAAAGAACTAAGTTTCGTATATAACTGTCATATAACTTGACTGAAGATAGAAAAAACTCTCTTGTCATCTGTTACTTTTTTTTTCCCCCCTCAACTAAATCTTCTTGAGCTATGGATACCATAAGTAATAATGGAGATGCATAAATAATAGCACAGACTGTTGGTCTGACCTTATTCTGCACCTGTTTCTGTGCTTCAGAAATAAGTCAAATCAGTGAGTGTTTTGTTTCATGTTGGTGCAGAAGCTGAGGAAACTCTTAGCTGTCCATCATGAGTGATGCTCAGTACCTTTGTATTACTTTACATTTTTCCTGAGAAAAATACCTGCTTGGGTGTCAGTCTTCAGAACAAACATAAAACCAACTTGCTCTTTGCCCCGCCAGTGGCAGTACCTTGACATATGTCCCTTCTCTTAATCCCCTGACAGCTTCTGAGAAACTGATGCAAATGACTCTGCCAGGCTTTGATTATGAGATATTGTACTGCCACTTATTCTCTTTATCTCCTGCAGTCTACAGAGGCAGCTTCAGTGCATATTTTAATCCTTGTTCTGGGGACTGCAGTAAATCCGCAGAGATTTCTACCAACGTCCGCTCTGACATCAGAACAACATGCGTACATCATCTTTGATGTGAATTCCCCAACCACAGCCCTAGACCTATAGCTTTGAAGCTGGCCCATAAATTGTGCTTCAGGAATGAAGGTGTCAGCTTCCTCTTCAGGGAAAAAAGAGAAAGTAAACTGTCAAGCAGCTGTATAAAGCTACAGGGCACCTCCTAGATCAGTTTCCTTGGCCTCAGAAACTCCTGCATGCCTCATGGTAAGAAAGAAACAGATCTTTCACCTGGCATAGAAGCTTCCTCTCCTGTCACCGCAGGACCTGTGGGTTGCAGTGGTTTTCTTCTTGCCCTGTTCTACAGGGAAATGCACTGTGCACAGGCATACACAGGCTTGGTCAAGTGCTTTCCGTCTTGCAAAGACACATGCTTTGAGAGTATTTGGAAAATATTAGCTAATGCTGATAATGTAGGAACCTTTGTGTAAATAAAGATAAATTTCAGTTTGGGAACAGGTGAAAAGTTATACAAGCCCTTTTTCTTGACAAATCTAATTTGCATCAGTTGTTTCTTGGAACAAGTGGAAGTGAGCTGGTCTCCGAGTTACGGAGTTTCAGTGGCCAGATCTTGTTTGAAAAGACAAATACATTTTCCTCTTTCCGATTCAGCCGCTCCTTATATTTTCTGCTGTCACCTCTGGGAGTTCCTTTGCCAGCCTAAAAAGCAGAAAACTAACAACAGAATCAGCGGAGAGATCAGCTTTGGTTTTCCTCTATGTTCTCTGCCTCCAGTGTGAGAGCTGTATTAATTCTGCTTTTATTCATGCCATTAAGGCTGAAGCTGTTATACCAAATACTAGTAAAACTGATTCCTGGATTAATTGCAGAATCTGCAGAATTAAATTAGCCTTTTCTGGCATGTATGAAGAAATGTCCTGGAGAGAGGTTGCTTTGTGGATCTTGGTAATCCATTTCTGAATGTTACATTGAAGCAGATGTGATTATGTGGAATTTTTTCCTATTTTGAGATTCTTTTTTGTTCAGCATCAGAGATGAGTGGACCAAACCTCCTGATATTTAGATTAGTGTAAGGTATTTGGGGGATGGAAGTTAACACTGTTTTGACTTTTTCTGGGAAGAGCTGCTATTAGAATAGTTTAATTTCACTTTTTATTCTAATTGCTTTTTAGCTTACTTTTTATCTGTTAATCTCTGTTGCAGACTAAAGGTAAAATCCCTTGACAAAGACAAGAGGCTGTAATCGGATCAGGGCAGAGAGGAAGTGGTACCCTGTGCTGTGGGGCAGAGATCCCTGCAGAGACTGTAACGTGGGTCTGCTTTTCCTGTGCCTTTCTAGGGGGGCTGCACTGGGCAGAAAAGCCACCCAGTCAAGTTCTTTCTTGCCCTTCCTTAGAAACTAGTGGAAGGGCAGCAAGGCCCCCTGTCTTGCAGCGTGTTTCTGCAATGACAAAAGCCATGGACCAAGTTTTAGAAGTGGGAATCCCAGTTTAGATGCGTGCTGAAGCTGTGTGAGCAGCGAGGAGGGTTGTGAGAGCAGCACTGCCTTCACTGCTGAGACAGAGAAGGGGAGGGGTCAGCGAATGGCAGCTCTTTCTGCCAAAACCTTAATTTTGTAATTGCCTTCCAGGAAATAGTAAAACAGCAATCACGGCTAAAGTAAGTTAACTGAGATGCTGATGTATGCACAACTTTTGTCCTGAATAGGACAAATTGATCTCAATCTATAAGGAAAATGAATCAGCTTGGAATATAAAATTTGGAGGGAAGAAAAGAATGGGAAAGACTGTACAGATTACTTGGTTGTCTCATCCTGTCTTCAAGGGATGAACCTCATTTGAACTACTGTATTTGACAAATAACCTTGTTCTGCAATGTCTTTTTTTTAAAGAAAGAAGGTTTTAAGAAGTTTTTAGAAATTTTAAATTGAGGGAAAAAAGAAGCCAACTGCTGAGTTGTAACACAGGTATTCTTATATTCTTACTCACTGGGGTTTTCTTCAGATTTCACACTACCCTTGTTTCAGGCCTCAGCTAAAGCTGCATCTTAAAGATATTAAAGGCTTTACCAAAACTGTTCTCTTCAAAATAAGTACTCTCCAAGAGACTTACAATGAATCCAAAGTCTGATTTTGAATCAGACTGTCCCTTCTTCAGCTTTTATACTTGCACATTTTCCTAGTGATAGAGTAGCTCTCAAACTGTTTCCTTTCCTTGGTTAATTCAAGAACAATATTTTTTTAATATATGTATTAGATATCTGGAATATTAGGAAAACAAGAAAAATTCTCATGAGAGAAGTACAAATGACTCAACTTCAGTGTCTGCTGTAAGGTGGTTCTTAAAGAAAAACAGCTTAATTATTTTGGGGAAAAAAAAAGAAAAAGTAAATACAGAAGAGCAAGTTACCTTAATCAAGATGTAGTCAGCTTTTATTTAAAATTATATTGCTTTTATTTTTTCCAAAATGTAACTAACTTCAAGTCCACCCTCCTATCTGATGCTGCACTGTTTATGTTCAGTAAATCTTTAACATAATTACATTGATTGTAAATCATGGTTAACATGATTTACATGCAGCTTTCACATAAGTTGACTTGTGAATGTTAATCTGTGTATCATCGTGTACAGAAATGGAAGATTCCCCCTAAACTTCTTAAAACTCGCTTGTGGAAGAATGATGATGTACTTGAGGTACAGATTTGACTTACGTCCTCTCAGCAAGGAGAGGCAATTGCTATGTCTGTACTCTGAAGCAGCAGAGTCTACAACATTTTGCGATTTTATTAGTTGCTTTACTACAATGAGAACTTGCACATTTCTGGAGGAACAGGGCAGGCTTAGTAGGACTCTCAACCTTTTAAGCATATAAATTTGAGAAGTGGAACCGTGTCGTAGTAATTTATTCTAGATATCCACTGTGGTGAGGGAAGAAAAGCGGGCTTGCATACTTAGTTCTTATTTGTAAAAAGCTAAATTACTTATATTTTCCCTTATTAAAGTATATTTTTCTGTCCAAGAAAACTAGTTTCTTCCGGAGGAGTTATTAAAATCGACTTAAGGTTTGCAGCACTAAGCCAGTAATTCAGAAAATCACTTTTTTCTAGTAAGAAATACTTAAAAGAGCTACAGCTTTGTAAGTACTATAATAAACTCAAGCAGCTAGTGCCTTCTGTTGTATTACGTATTTCTAAAACCTCCTAGAGCCTTACCATAAAACTGCTGTATATGTCCACAGCCGAACACAGCAATATCACCACTGAGTGATTGCTGCTGTTAGGCCTTGTCAAGACTAGCACCTATGGACAGAATCACTGTTTAAAACTATAGTACAACACAGAACAGAGCTGATACTCGTATTTAGAACTAATCATCCAATAATCAACAGTAAACATCCAGTAATTAACATGTATTATTATATTTAAAAATTAAAGACTAGGGTATTTCTTAAAAGAAACCACTAATAAGATCTGACATGGAATAAGGGTAGAGAGAGTTTAGATAACATCAGAGATAGGGCAGAAACAAAAAGAATTTATTTCTTCATCCAGTACTTTATACACTTTACAAAAAAACAGGAATACCACTGTGCCCATAAAAATGTTATCCATGGCAACTGAAAGCAAATACTACCTTTTGTCATCTAACAGGGTCTTCTTAAAATCATAATACAAATATTTGTGCTGTAGCAGTCCTCCACTTTGCACTGTAACAATAAGGCTTACTGTACTTTAAATACAAAGCTGTTACATCTGCAGTTATGAACCACTGGCTTTAACAAACATCATTTTATAATTGCTTTTTGTTTCTTTTTTGTTTTCTGGAACCTCAGCTTCCTCATGTTTTCCAGCAGTGTGTAGCTCTTCTGCAGATTCCTCTTGCTCAGACTCGGAGCCACTTTCAGAATCCTCTGAACTCTCATGGTCAGAGGAGTCTCCAACTCCCTCTTCTTGGTCATCACCATCCTGAAACTAGAAATTCAGATTATGAGATAGATAAACCATTAGGTACTGGCAACCCCTTTTAGTGTCCGGTGAGAATGTTCTGCTTAATGGCTTTCATTTTAATATTTAAGTGGGATGTGTTGTTAAACACAGATGTTTGTCAAATTATCAGACGGAAAACAACTCTAGTGAGGTGTTCAGCAGTATTAGATATAACATCCATGGATTCTTCAGGCACACCTTCATTCAGTTGCAACAGAAATCCTGAAGATACCATTAAATGAATTTGAAGAGTTTCAGAATCCATCAGTTCACTAATTCTTTACTTTGGCTGACTTGATCATGGCATGTCACTTTGACTATCTGTCAGTGAAACGTACTGAAGCTAAGTGCCAAGATCTTCGAAAATTCATATTCACTACTAATCTTTGGAAATAAGTTTAGCATATAACATTACAATGTTGTGGTTGGAATGCTGGAGAGTCATCCAGTGATGTTGCTGCCAACAAGGACAGCCCTGACATGGACTTTTGTTCATGCCCCTAAAGAACAAAGCCTCTCTGTTCATAATACTATGAATTCTTGGCACTAGACAGTTTCTTTTACTCCACTGGGAAACATTTTGCTGATATTCTTTACAGTAGTTAGTGCTAAGTTAGAAAAAAATTGTTAGTTCACCTTTCCACTTGCAGATGAAGTAGCCTCCTAATAACCTCTTTCGTTTACCCTCACGCTTCTCTTTCTGTTTGTCCACCTATACCTTGTAGCTATATGACCAGTCAGGTGGCAACTTAATGAACAACTCCAGCTCTTTGTACAGCAAATTTCCCTGCTCTGTCTCCTCTATTGCTGTGGAAAGTACAAGCTAAAACAGATTAATTAGCTCTCAGTGACAGTGTAGGTGGTCACCTTACCTTCCCATGTATTCCCTGTCAAGAGCCTGATTTAATAGATTAGTCACTTTCTGTCCCAATCTGTCTTGACTACTATGCAGCATTATGCATGTCATATCACTTCTCTGAACAATGAGAAACATTAATCATTCAGGACATTTAAATATTTACCACAATGTACACAAACAAATCAAATGAATGCAGCACGTTTGTGCCTTAACCCAAACTGCCTAAGTTTGCTACTACTCATCGTCATTAAACATTCAAGCCATGTATCATCTAGTGAAGCACGGGAGAAATCATTAAGTGGCTAAACAACTTAGTACCTCACTGAAACCCAGTCCACAGTGGCGCCGGTTCCGCCCAGACATCGTGCTGTCCATGCTTTGCTGGTACTGAGACTCTAGTTCTTCATTCATTTTCTTGTCTTCTTCCCCTGCATGTCCAGGGTACTTTGGTTATGGTTCATTCAAATCAACAAAGATATCCAATTATACAAAGCCACCAGACTTTCAAAGTTCATTGCTATATATGTAAAAGAGTTTAAATTTAGCCTGCTGGGCAACTATAGAGTTGACTACTGTAATTATATACAAATCACCAGGTTTATAGGCAAAGGGTGCCAGTAAAGTTGCTCTAATACAAAGATGGGACAGCATGTTACTAAGACCTGACACAATCAGACGGAAGTACTATGCATGGTGTATTTTTCTACTTAACAAGCAAAAGCTCAAAATTACAACTTTTCTGTGCTTCCTGCTAATGCTGACTTGTCACAGCAAAGAGAAAGCTTCTGACTTTTACTGTACAGCGCATGCTCTAAAGCATCATTAGCAGCAGCTGTCAGGACAATATTGGTGCTCTTGTTTTAGAGCTGTATCTGAGACTATTTTACGCATCTCGAATTTTCAGGAAGAGAAGCTACAGCTCTTTACTTCTGTCTTTCTTTAGACACTAGCAAGAAAACTAATTTCCATGTCTAGTTAGCACAACACCAGCTAACTTAACAGGCCTTGTGTTGCTACTTATGTCAGTAAGCAAATAAAGGAGCGTTATTTTTAATGGTCTTAGAAGAGCTGAGATTTTCCTGACCTTGTCTAAGGTAGGAATCTCCGCTTTTTCCCCTGCAGGCTTACAACACTAACTTCTAATTTGCACCTTTGTAAAATGAAACTTTGTATTGAAAATTCATGTTTGTTCAATGGAAATCAGAGTTGTGTGTTATGATAGAAGGGCAAAGACATATTGGAAAAAAAAAAAGGAAACATTAAGAAAACAATTGCTGTGGTAGTCTGTTGCTGAAAAAGCAGCATCTTGACCTTTTACTAGTACAGCAGTACAGAACACTTACGACTCTTTAGGGAAAACGTCGCCTTTCTAGAAAACTCACAGGGACACAGGGAAATGATTCTGAATCACTCAGCAGCTGACAGAACCTGGAACTGATCCTCAGGCTTCACTGGGGTTTTGCTCTGGTAGATTTTTGTTTCTTTGTTTTGATATCCGGACAAAAAATTATTAGTGGAGCATACTGGGGAAATAAGTTTTCTGGAACCCTGGCAGTTACTCTTCTTCACAGCTTTATCAAAGCTGCTCTCAAGTACTCAAAGGCACAGTTTAAGTTTAGTGTACTTTGACTTATTACCTGAGCAAACTTGATAAGAAATAAGTTATTGTGGTCATACCTTACATGACATCAACTACTAATTACATTACATTACAATATACTACCAATTACCAAGATAACTTTGCAGGTGTTTTTATTTTCTTTACCTTGCTGCTGTGAGGCAGAGATCATTATCTGTTCAGTAAGTAATCAAAAGAACTGTGGATGATGGGGAGAGGAGGGGGGGAAATCAGCCTTGCTCCCTCTCACACAGAAGGATGTTAGAGGTTTAGGTGGCCATACTTGGCAACAATGAAGATACATCACTCCAAGGACACTCCTAGGTCCCAATAGCAATAAAATACTATTTTAGTTCATTTATAGAGTAAGACGGAGGCAGCATAGACCCTAATTTGCAAAGCATTTGTACCCAAGTTCAGCTGACCGCCACAGGTACATTGCTGGAAGGGAAGTAAAATCAGTCAGCAACAGCTGTTTGCCAGTAGTCTAAAAAGAAATAGACCTGTCTTCAGCCTCAGCCAAAAAACTCAAAATCCTTCCCAAAAATATACGTGAGGCTCAAAGAGCCAAGAAGTAATAAGTATTTAATTTCCAACCTTGTATCAACTATTGGATAAACTGACCTGTCCTGAAGTGAGAGGTCGATCTGTGATCTCCGATAACAAGGCGGCCAGTATGTTCTTTCTAAAAGAAAACGCAGTTTGTTTTGGAGCTTTAGGGGGCACTGACAGCTCTGCCAACATTCTGGAAATCTCAGAACAGAAAAGGTCTGCTGTCAAACCTTGACAACCAACTGTAAGACAGTAAGTTTCAATAGCTAACAAATGTGGTCTGTATGCAAAAGAATTATCTGGAAAAAGAAACCCCAACCATTAGATATTCTTTACTCTTCCCACATGCCCCAAACTGGTTCCACTTTCCTTCCCATTTGTTCCCACTCTAAGGAAAAAGTCATCAACCCATACTGGTATGTCAGTCAACTATAAAACGGCGTGTAAGTGTGTGAATTTAGACTCTGGCAGTTTAGCATTTTTTTCTGGTCCATTTCTCTGATGCTATGTTCAGCCTCTGCAGCTTACATGTACACAATCCTGTTTACAGGCTGTTCCCAGCATCACACAAGATCTCCATACTGCTAAGTTGGCCACATCCTGGAGGCTTCTCAAACGTATCCCTAGAGGCAAGACCTGGCATAACAGCCACAGTGAGTATCCACGCAGAACTTGCAGTTGGTGGTAGTGGGATGTTTTAAGGCAGTGTTGCATTTCTATCCTCTAGTCAGTTTTTAGTTTCCACCCTTTTAATACAGCATTTTAATTTAGAATATTCTAGCAACATAAACAGATAGAAGTAAAATTCTTCTTCTTTTTCAGGATTATTTAAGTAAAGTTGCAATGTCAAAGTTACCCTCCGTACATGAAAAAAAAAAAATGCCATTATATTTTTGTGCAATCTTGTGCAGAAATCCTGACAAGAGAATGGATTTAGTGCATCTTCCCTTTAAATAATCTGGCCATCTGTTATTTTTAACTCCTGAGGTGCAATCCACTATAACTTTTTAATAAACCCCTGCCAAGGGGTTAAAAGCCTTTGCTTTCAGTCCTCCGGAAAGCTGCATTATTTATATAATGTACATATATATTTTACATACGTCTCAGCACTGTTTCCCCCAGTGGCCTGAGCACAGGCAGAGCCAGGGCACGGGGGAAGGAGGCCGAATCCCGCGGCAGCTCCGCGGCGCAGGGAGGCCCCAGCGGAAGCCCGAGGGGGTGGGAGATGGGGCCGCCTCACCTTGCCCGCTCCCATGAGCCGCAGGAACTTCTGCTTGCGCTCCTCGTTGCCCAGGTCCGCCGCCTCCCAGCTGCTCGAGCCCTGCGGGCACCGGCACCGTCACCGCGGCCCGCGCTCCCGCCGAGAGCCCTCCCACCGCCCCGGCAGCCCCAAACCCCGCGGCGCGACGGCCGCAACTCCGGCCAGGCCAGACTAGGCCGAGCACCCCCCACCCCAAATGGCGGCTGGGCTCAGCCGCGGCCTCCTCCTCTTTTCTCTTCCTTCCTCCTTCTGTCCCTCCCTTTCGCTGCCCCGCGCCTGTTTACATCGGGGGAGGCCGCCCGCTTGAGGCCGTGCTGCGCCTGGGACTCCCTGGCCGAGCTCATGGCCGCGCCGCCGTCCGGGCCCCAGAGCCGCCTCAGCCGCCGCCTTCCTGCTGCGCCCGGCGCAGCCACCGCCTCCCGCCCCTCGCGCCGTGGGGTCAGGGCGCCGCGCGGGGCGCGCCGGGATGGGTAGTTCTGCCACGGCCACTCTGCGCCGCGCTCGCCACCGCCAGAACTACCCGCCCCACAACTCCTCGCGCTCCCTCCGCCCCATTGGTCACAGCGCGGCGCCCGCCTCGCGCTCCGCCTATAGGGGGCGGTGAGGGCGTGGCTCGTGGCGCGCGGGCGACCGTTAGGCGACAGTTGGGCGGCCGTTAGGCAGCAGCCGTTGTGGTGGTCGTTGGTGCCTCGCTGGCCCCTCACAGGCCCCTGGGTGCCCGTTGCCGTGTCGGTAGAGGAGCCGATCACAGGCGTCAGCGGCGGGGCTGTCCCGTTCAGGCATTACGTGCCGCTAGGGAAGGCGGCTACATTGCTGCCGTCGTGTGGTGGGCTGCGAGCGCGCGCGTCTGCAGGCGGCGGGCTGCGTGCCTGAGGTAATCCCTGTTGAGGGAAGGCGAGCTCCAGAAAGCGCGAGACGGGGCTTTTATAAAGCGTATGTTGGCCCCGGTGCGGAGAGCTGTGGCAGCCCCGGCGTCTTCCCGGCCAGGCTGGCGGTGTCACGAGCTGCGGGGTGGTTAAGGCGGCTGCAGACCGCCGCCTTGCGTACGAGTCTCGCACAAGAGCCGCCCTCACAGAGACTCGAGGGAGCTCCCCAAACATCCCTTGATTGGTTTTGAGTTCTGTGCACAAAAAGAGATTTTTTTTTTCTTTTTTTCCTATCTGCCTGTTGGCAGGAATAGGAGAACCTACTTTTTCAGCAACAACATAACATGATACTTCTTACATGATTCAGTTGTAGTGGTGTTCATCTATGTAGAAGTTTGGATAATTTTCACGTTTTCTAAACTCATCCTAAATCTGTTCCTAAGGTTATTTCTAAGTTCCATGTAAGTGCTGAGATCTGCCTGAGGCATTTTGTTTTGTTTTCCTTTTATGTCTTTTGGTACTAAAAATGCTTTCACCTGGCTGCCAGTCAGACACATTCCTGCCTCTCTACTTGGTGAGATTAATTGCTCAACTTGCTCTCTGTCAGACAAATACTGAGGTATAGCTATTCCAATTTAGAGAATGCCCCAAGGGGTTACAGATCTGAACACACCTCATGGAATTGTGGTGATGTTTGTAGCATGTCTTGTGTTAAGAGTCCAGAGCTCTACAGCTGTAATTCCAGTTGTATCCTGAAAGAGTTAGAGAGATGGGTACAAGGTTTGACAGAGCAGTGTTTTGGACTGGGGGCTCCAGCTGCCTCTGTAGAGGACCATGTAGTCTGGGGAGGTGGGGGAAATCTACAGGTCACCTATGTATGTGTACATACACTCAGTCAAATTGGATTTCGATGAGGTGCGATGTCCGTGTGAGCACATACAGTCTACCCACTTTCCTTTCTTGCTCCCTCTTCCACTTTGGATTTTGAAGGTTAGAAGAAAGGAGGGATAAGGTAGTCAGTACCTGTTAATGCCTTACGTAGTCAGTCATGTGCAAGCAGAAGTCCATGCCCTGCAAATAGTAAATAGAAGTAACCACATACACCTACTGATGAACAATATCTTTCAAAGGGTATCCAGGTCCTTACAAATGATTTCTCTTCATGCTGAAGCAGCTGAAGAAGGTTGGGATTTTGTTGCCTATTTAGAGGCAGGTGGGAGGGCCAGTACTGTTAACTCATTAAGTTAAGATCATCTGGCTGCTGGTCAGAGCTGGGGATGCAAAGTATGAGTCTTGCTTTCAAAGGGTTTTTGGGTGATAGGGTAGTATTTAACTTCAGCTTCCTGAAGTTTATACTGTGCTTGTAGTGAATTCAAAGTTCCTATAGGCCTTCTAAAATTCAGCTTCTGCTCAAAATTGTCCTTGAGAGCAATCCTTGTATTTAGAGGATGAATTGTTATCTAAGTTCATCTATGAATTTCTCCTCATAGATTTAGAAATGTGATGTTATATGTCGTTTTGAGGATGCGAATTAAGTTGATATTTTGATACTTTATAACATTCTATACTTTATTATTCAGATATCCCCATTATTCTTTGTAGGCTTGAAAAACAAATAAAGAAGGGCTGATAAGAAAAATCTCTGGAAGATGGAGCATAAAATTCAGCAGATCTAGTAATGTAGAGAGGTGCTGATATCCTTCCCAATCCTAGGTAGGTGGATTTAGAGTTAAAGGTGTCTGTAAGAGGTCATTATGTTCAATTATTAATCATACAAAACAACATGGGGATGGTGATATTTAAATTCCTAGTCCTAGGTATTATGTCACTGAAGTGTGCAAAATCAAAGACGTGACTGTTACACTGGTTGGTCAAAACTTCCGTAATCTGTTTGTTTGTTTGTTTCGGTAGTGATAAAGACTAGAAGGGAGCATTAACGTAAGATAATGTTTTATTTATTACTTGAATCACCTTTTCATGTATTTAAGTATATAAGATACTTTCTTTTGTCATGACTGTCATGGTAACGTAATTACATTAGAATGGCTGTTTTAAAAGTATTTTTTACCGAAAGGGTGTGAAATATGAAAGTCATATAAAATATAAAAATGGCATATAAAATTAAGCATACAAATAAAATATAATCACTTTATATCAGGAAAAAATGTATTTTATAATGTGCCACTGCGTTTCCAGCTTTCTAGTGTGTGAAATTGTCTCCTTTTGTATCCTTTTGTATCAGACTGCTTAAACAACCAAAAAAACAAAACAAAACAAAAAAAACCCAAGAATTCTTCCAGTATTCAATGGGTTGGGCAAAGGTTCAGCTTACCTTTATGGAGTAAAGATAATTATGAGAATGTAAGACTAGTTAGCTTTATTTAATTCCAGTAAGGCTAGCAAATGGAGGAGAAGTGAAAAAATAGAAAGGACAGAGTTAGGAAAATCCTGTGATACTAGAATTTAGTGCTGTATTTGCTGCTGTCTTTTGAAAAACTGACAAAAATGAATTGTGGGAAAACATATTGGGCTTCTGAGAAGAAATCTGTCTTTTCCATTTGTGTGACTACTTTGGCATATAAAGAAAATAGAAGGTGAGTGTCCTGGGTAATAGGTGACATGTAATATGTTTCTTTAAGGCCGTCCCTCATCATTCATAAATTCACAGACTACTGTGAATTTAGCGTTGAAGACATAGTGATTAGATACACATACCAAAACTTAATCTATTTCAGAACAGGAGGAAGGGATTTTGGCCCATCTTATTGGAAATTATGAACAGAGACGGACAAAAAATAGGTGAAAAGGCCAAGAGGTGACAAATTTAGTCACTGTTATCTACCATTATAACTCTCAGTCTTATGCTTTTCTCTGTATTTCTGCTTCTGTAGTGAGCTCTAGTCTTTGGATGGGAACCATCTTTGGGGGTGGATGGAGCAGAGGGATATTTGCTCCACTATGTGCAATACCAGAAGAAAACAAACTATGTTAAATTGTGTCCAGCAGTTCACCTTGAAGTTTCAGACCTCTGTAATTCCTGTTACAAAAACTTTCAGGCAGACAACAGCTTCGGAAAGATGGGTATGGGAAAACTTTCCTGTAGTAGATCTTGCAAGACTCCAAGTAGATCTTCAGAAGCATTTCTGTCTTTGAAGAGTCTTTTGGAGGATCTTAGAAAAAAAATATTGAGAACTTTGTGTAGATGGGTAGATTAAAGCAAAACTAGAACTGACAGTCAAAACACTTTTTTTTTTTAAATATTGTATAATGTGATGCAGCCACTGTGTAAGGAGCAGTAATGAAACTGTCATACAGTGACTGAGAAATTGGATAGCCCTAGCCTGGGAGCCATGGATTTGGAGTCAAATCTTGCCCTGTTATCACCCTGGCTCTGCCCAAGAGTAAGTGGCAAATCTGGCAAATTTTCTCACCTTTCTGCTTTATCTGTGAAATAAATTGGGGTAAAAATCTCCTTGCCAGTGGTTAGAATTTAATTAATGATTGCACAGTGTGTATTCAAAGCAACTAAATATTTAGCTGTAGTGTAATTGGACTACTGTAGTTGAAAATATGCCAATAGACATTGGCATAAAAAATGGAATCGACCTCAAGTACTGTAGAGTTTTTAATTGTTAATAATGAAATTCTGATGCTTAAAGTAGTTATCACTGAGGCAGGGAATGCTGCTATGGGAAAGACATGACAACTCTTTTTTTAATCTTGAACTGAAAAATATTTCTATATGTACACATATACACACTTCAAGCACGCAATAATTTAAGCAGAAAATAATTCCTCCTTTGCTTTGTAGTTGTCACTGCAACATACAGAGTTTGGCACAGAGGAGAGTTGGGAAAAAAAATAAAAACCCTCTTCATCTGACTGGAAATGTTTTTTTTTTTTTTTTTTTTCTCCATTGTTACCTGGCTTACACAATATACTTAGGGTGTTTTTGTTTCATGATTTCGTTCAATCCCAAGCTGTTGCAAAGTTTGGTTTTAAGGGCTTGGGAAGAAGGAGACAAACTAAGCTAAGAGTAAACTAAGAGATATCAACAAAAGAATTGCTGAGGAGGTAGCATCGGTTGAGAAAAGGCAGTCATAGCTGTTAACCCTTAAGAAGCCCTTTCAAGGGGAAGCAAAATAAGGGGTAGAGATGTCCTCATTCCTAAATGACTTTTATATTTCTGAACCTTTTACAAAAGCTTTTCTTAAAACACTTCCCTTCTACAAACAAAATAGTTTTTGTTGTAATCAAGACAGGGAGTACATCAATATAAAGAAGGCTGTCTTCACTTTCATTTCTGGGTGGCAGAGCAGTCTATTTATTATTCATACTACAGAAAAAAAAATTGCCCCAGTTTCACGACTAAAGAAAACAAAGAAGGGAGAAATTATCTTCTTAAATCCAACATTGTTCAGACTTGCCATACTGTTGTATGTATTAGGCTTTGTCCTCAATACAAAGATTAAAAAAGAAACATTCTTTTTAATATCATAAGAGGTAAATTAGGGCAGCTTTTTCTATACTTAGTCCTAGTGGAAACAAGACACAGGTAGGTTTTTATAGCCAGGTAGCCAGTCAAGGCCAATCATGTGTCTCTTAGTTGGAGTTGATATCAACCTGCTATATCCAAATAAGAAAATGCGACACTTGACTGTACGATTGAAATACCTGCTCCTTGCTGGGAACCAATAATATTTCTGGAAATGGTCAGTAGAAAGCAATAAGAAATAAAACTGGGTATCTTTAGACTGATAATTTCCCTTCAGTCCAAAATAGTTTGAAAAAGATTTTCAAGATGTGAAAAAAATGGGTGCATTAACATTGGCACTCAGGTATATGTGCATAGCTCCCAAATCATACAGTCAGAGTCTTTTTTGAAAAGAAATATTGTTTCCTCATTTTCATGCTGAGTAGAACATGTTAGGCTTTTCACATGTACGCAAATTGCAAGTAAAGTCTGAAGACTAATGAAGATGTTTTTCTGTTTGAACAATACTTTGTGATGGAGAACAATGTGATGCTCATAATGTGATAGAGAGAACAATACTCTGTGATAGAGCTATATCACAATACCACCTGCTCACATATCACAAAAGAGCTTTCTCCCATGAAGACACTTTCATTACTTGTGCCATCACCTTTCTCTGTTTATTTATTTACTTATTACAGCAGCCTAAAAGAAAATTAACCAGATCCATTGCAGCCGCTTTATTTGTGTGCTGGTGTCTCAGTGTTGTTTAAAAAGTAGACGTGTCTCCTTGGCAATGCTAAAGTTTTGCTCATTTTAGTTACTGTAACATCTTTACTGCACAAAAGGACATAAAAGCAGAATTTTTTTCTTTTACCTTGTCCATGTACTAGGCCTTTGGTTTTTTAATTCGATATCAGCATCAGGCTGTTGGCATTGAATGACTAATAAATAAATTTTAAAAAATCGTTACTCTCATCTTACCTATTCAATACCAAAATCTTATTTCTTGCTCTTTAATTTTAATGTAATGATTTTCTTTTAAAGTCATATACAGTTTTAATAAACCATAAACTATCTGGTAGTTTTGCCAAGAACCCACTGTGCACTCTACATACACTGCAGTTGACTTTGACATTTGGGTATGTCTGCTTTTATGATAAATGACATTTAAGTTGCAGGTGCAATACTGTAACAATTTATATGCATTTTAGCTTTGAGAATATAAATTTGTAGCTCAAGTATCGGGATATTTTTATCTGTCTGAAGGAATAGTTTTTGAATAAATTACCTAACGTAGGCAAGATCATGTCCCACTTTATATGGTGATATTTATGATGGGTATGAAGATGTAACAGTATTATGATTTTGTGCCTCAAGGACAGCTCCAGTGTTTCAGTGGCTTCCCTGTAATGGTGAGACGAAAACTGCAGTCACTGCTCCTGATTCAGCATCACAAGTGCCCAGCGCGTCACTTGGTGTGCTGCTCATGCTCCTGTTTACACAGCCTAGGATGCACTGGGCTCGTTTTGCTGGGTGCCCTGCCGGCTCGCGGCCAGCTTCTTGTCCCCTGGACCCGCAGGGGGTTCTCTACAAACAAGCTCTCTAGACAGTTGGCCTTTACTGTGGTATGGGATTATTCCGTCTCAGATACAGGACTCTGCATCTTTATGTATTGAAGTATAAATATAGAATTTAATGTATTGGCTTATTATTTTGTGCTAGTGAGAATTAATAGTTTCGGATTTGGGTCATTTGGGAACGTCAATGGCATAGTCTAAATAATTCAGAATTATTCATAATATGACCCTCTGTGATGGGGTAGTTGATTTAACAAAATCACCAAAAGCTGCTGATACAGCAGGTGGATCCTGGGATAAATAAATTGCAGAAGTTGCATTAAATTGCCAAAAAAAAAGGAATAGTGAATCTTTTCTTGAAAGCAGATTTTTTTACACTAATGATGCTTGAGTTTTATTGTATATGTACATTTATAAATAGACTATGCTAATCCCAGTATTACTTTGGGATTATTCTGTTTATTGATCAATTGTTTTTTTAGATTTTTGTGTTAGACTAATTTTATATGCAACTTTCAATAGAGAAAGAGTTCAAAATATATTTTTCAGAGAATATTAAGATGCCATTTAATGTCACATTATGTCAATATCACTTTGTCTTTAATGATTTTCATATTGCTCAATTGTTGCTCAGTTGCTCAATTGTTCTTATAACTTATATCAATTTTTCTAATATAAATATTTGACTATCTTATGAGTTTCTAAATTATATGAGGAATTTGGTGATTGAAAACAAGTATAGGGGGGTTGCAGTCATAGTATAAGAGCTTTGTTATTTATGCCAGCAAACCCTTTAAGAGGCAATGCAAATCTTTACTTACACTTTTCCTCCACTGTTAGTCCATTTGTCCAGTTTAAGAACCCTGGAATTTGCCAGAAGGCAGTCTGGAAGAATGAATTCAACATACCTGTTTTCGTGGTCTGCTGCAGATATGTCTCATTTCAGAAAATTGCAGTGTTAGGGAAATTTGGCATTTTGTAAATTAAACACTGGTGCTGAAGACTGACATCTATGAGATGCTGTACAGAAAAGCAGCATTTCTGGTGCTGCCTCTGATTTTCAGAAGATGACCCCCTTTGCTAATGAAGCATGCACTCCTAATTTGGCAAGGGTCAGAAGTAGGACGATCTTCTTGCAGGTGAAGTGTCATTTGCCACATTTTGCAGAGTATTAGTCTAAACCTATATTTGGTTGGCACCTGTGCTCCGAAACTGGCATCCCACCTTGTGAGAAGGCAGATTGCCACTCTGACAGATGGGGAGGAATGCAAGCGTGCCAGCAAACCAGTGTATGCATCAAGGGGTCACATTTCTCTCCAGGAATGTTGAAATACTGGTTCATGCAGAGCTTCTGTATCTGAGGCGCACGTGTTTCTTGGCAACGACCGAGGTTCCTGCTGAATATCTTGGCACAGCGCGTAAGGAAGCTTAGTGAATTTTCATGGCTTTCATAGGCTTTCTACACCATGGGAGCCTATATATAATTTCTGCTAAGGATGGCCCCATGAATATAAAAAGAAGATGGAATATATTTTGCAAATTGTTCTATCTTATTAATAGATTAGAAACTGTTAAAATGCCATCATTAGCTTTCATGGATGATGGTTCTTTTGATTAGTTAATGGTTGGTTTATCCTGGTCTGAGAGCAATAGAATGTGTGGTTTGGCAATCAACCTGAAGTGTGAATGTCACAGCTCAAAACTTCTACCATTTCTTTTTCATACTTCATTTTATTTTAACCTAAAAGTAAATTCTGGAATCCCTTCACACTTGTACTTTAACAAGAAATTTAGGTTTTTTTTCTGTGTTCCCCAAAATGTTATAGTGACTTAAAATTAACTCTAGGGCATTGCTTTCTTTTGCTGAAGGTATTTCTGAATGGTTTATTTCAATGTTTTTACTTTTTTTTTCCTCCAGAATTACTGTAAAGCTTTTCTATTTCATCCATTACAGCACAGTGTTTTTCACATTTGAATAGCTGCATCAACATGAATCCTTTATAAGGACCTTAAAAACAAACTTTGCCAAGTCCCAGAATACAGAAGCTAATTCACATCCCAATACTCAGCTGCCTCATGAATAAAGGAGAGTCTGTGCCTGACACTTTGAAGCTGTAGCTGTTAAACCATACAGACTATTTACCTCAATAAATCATTATAAGAAACTAAGGTACAATTATACCCACAGAGAAATAGAATTCAAAACACTGATTTATGTGGTTCAGTGCCTGTTCCCTTTTCCATCATGTTTTGAATTTTTTGCATGTTTGTCATCTTTGGCTGCTTCCATGTATCTTTAAACTAATGGATCCTGCTTTTTTAACATTCCTCATTAGGTTTGTTATTTTACTTTGACATACAGGCATGATTTGCACACTGTACAAAGTTTTGCATTTAAAATTATCTATCTAATTTTTTATGGGGTAGCCCCAAAATGGAAAATGTGAGTAATTGGTTCAAACTAACTTATGCCCTTTTCTGGTTAATTTGTGACCATCTAAACTGAAATTCCATATTAGTTAAGATTTTTTGGCTCTATTTGTGAAATCTGGAGAAAGATAGCTATACACAGGAAGGCATCATTGTGCTTTTGAGAATGTGTAAGGGGGCTGTCATAAAGAGACAGAAGCCTTATGAAAGGAAATTTGGAATCCCTCAATGTCTTTATCTCTAGAAGAGGCAAAGTGAAATTAAAAGACAGAAATTAAAGAGGGAAAGCTCTGGCTCAAAGGAAGGAATGGTACTGAAGCTGACAAAGAATTCTGTATGAAACAGTAACGTTAAGGTGAATATGTCTAGCAAGGAGAGTTCAAGACCTAACACATAGTGTGTTAGGCCACCCAAGCCTTGAAGAGAATGAATGAGTCTGCAGTATTGTCCTGTAGAGCAATAGGATGGGGAATGCTTTAATAACCAGTAGGTGTTCCTTAATAAAACTTTTTAAAGTTACTTAAACAGAGATTTTAAGTATGAACAGTAGTAAATATGCTGCAGTTCCAAACGCTTTGTACTTTGCTTATAACCTTCAGAGCTGATGAAGCTAAAGTAATATTGAATTGGCATGTATCATGCTACTTGCTTCATCCTGGTGCTTTCTATTAGAGTAGCATTATTGAGAGAGAGTTATAAATCCATTATTAGTGCAGAAATAACCTAAAATCGCAGTTTTTAGGCCATAGGTGGCCTTCATACATTTAGTTTAAAATGTATATGTACTGAAGACAGTTTTGATAATTTCAGATCATGGTTGTTCTGCAGATAATAACAGAGTATTAGGGAAGTCTATGTGGTCATCCATAAGTCTTTCTGTATTTTCTCCATCATTTACTGTGGTTTATGAGATTTTCAACTTCATGTAAGTAAAAGCATACAGTCTTTTCATGCACTATCATTTGCATAGATATCTAACTCTTGTGTTTCAATATGTTTTTATCTCTCTGAATCTAAAGGCAAATTTTACGAGGAAATTGTTTTATACCTAAACATTTTTTACATGCAAAAAGCTGCTATGCAAACCATGTTACTTGCCCACAGCTGGAAGCTCATCTAGGACCTTCCATATCTTGTTGCTCAGCTTTTTGGGCAAAGCTATCTTTTGCAGTCTGATAGCATTGTGAATGTTTCTGTTGTTATATCTATATAATTAATGATTTTTATGCTACTGAAGTGGTGGATTGTTTTGAAATGTTGGCGGGGATGATTGTGGAATTTAAAAAATGGCTAGATAGTAGTGGCTCTGTAATGTGATTTAATCTCATGTACTATCTTTATGTAAAGGGACAAAGTTCAGTGTTGTGGAAGTAGAAAATAATGACAATCACCTCCAGAAAAGCGAGTTTTCTTTACCATTTTTAATAAGTGTTCTTTAATTTAGTCTCAAAGAATCACAGCTGTTGCAATTGTTTTTTGGCTGTCTTTTTGTTGCCATTTTGGAAAATTTTGGCCAACTTCAATCAAATGTGTTTGACGGACAGAGTTCTTACAGTTTAATTTTTTTTATAAGCTTCTAAAACATTTTTGACTAGATAGGAAAGGAGGGTGATCCCAAGTGTTCCTGTAGCTCGTAAGCATGCAGTGGAAGTGCAGCAGGACTATTAGCCATCCAGGCAGCTAGTCTACATTTTTGCATGATGCATTGCATCTTGCCCTGCTCCTGGTTGTGAACCAGGCTGGGAACTCTGGGGAACCAAAGTAGCCAGGAGGAAGGGGAGGGAGAGGCCACAGGAGGTCATGATCAGTGAATGGCATTTTTTGTGACAGGACCTAGGTAAGGGTGATCCAGCTCAAACCACTCTGTGAACTCTTCCATTGCTCTCAGAGCAACTTGCTCATTAAAAACGCGTGTATCTATTGAAATTCCGTAAATGACATTGCATGTTATAGGCATTGTATAACACCTAAATATTGCGTTTTCCTCTGTTCTTAGTCCCTTAAGTGCAGATCAATGATCACTACTCAATAATAGCAATAAAAAATCAAAGATTGAAATATCTAATCTTATTTGTTAGCTTAGGTGGTTTGATAGCATCTTCAATTTTCTAAGAAGCAAGGGTAAGTACTTTAGGAATGCATTTACCCAGTTAGTGATTGGTTGCCAGGAAAATGGAAGTACCTTTTTATCCATCAGCATGATACTGATGGATGATACATCAGCTTCCCAGTTTCTTTTATTAGGGGCATTTTTTCTTCTGGTAGAATGGGTCTATTAGATCTGGTACTTTACATGAATAAAGTAACTTTTCACTTACTGAAGCCTTGGGTTCAAAGGTTCTTTCAGTTTTGCAGTGGTTCTTCAGAACATTTAGGGATTACATATAATAGATTGTGCATATAGCATAAGCAAACAAAGCATCAGTAATAACCGTCTTGTAGGATTTTGTCTGAATATTCTGAATTGCAAGGAAAACAGTTTTGGATTTTTTTCTAAGTCTTGTGGTTTACAGATTGCGTGTTTGAAAGTCAAAAGGAGATAGCCAAAGGAAAAGGAACAATGTAAAAAGCCTTAAGTTTGCATGACTTGCATTATGCTGAAATCCTGACTTGAAATCAATAAAAAATTCTTGATCTGACACTTATTGAAGGATTATAGACTCAATGTTTTAGAGGAGGTGTTTGAACAGCATTGACATCAAAACCTTCTGAAAACTCCACGTGGATTATGAACTGTATACTGTTTATATCTGGAGTATAAGCAGCTGAAGAGTTGCTTCTTAGTCTGCTATCTACACTTGTGCAAGCGTTCTATGTTTACTTCTTAGGAAGCAATTATTAACGAGAGGTAGAGCGTTCATGTTGGTCTAGTGGTTAAAACATAAGAACTCAAGAGGTCAGGCTTTTCCTTGCAATTATGTTCAGAAATTCTTTGTGAATGTGATAAATCAAATACTTACTCTGTTCTGTTTCTGTCTAGGCAGAGCAAAAAGAGGATTTGCAGCATCTAATGGGATATTACAAAGATTTCTTTTATGTTTTTGCAGATTGCATTCAATTACTTTTAAAGATACCGTGTAAGTGCTTTATGTGTTGGGGTTTAAAATTATATAATTATATTTCTTAATGTGCAATGCCACTCTTCTCCAAAAGAGTAGTGTTGGGAAAATAAGTAGTTGTACTTTTCAATAGCCTGTACCTACTGAGTCTGAAAACTGCATTGATGGGGTGCTGCTTAAACAAGTATAATATAGATACACCAAAGAGTGATCAAACAAGTTTGAGCAAACTTGTTTTTTCTGGTAAGGAGTGTCAAAAATGTTGAACACTTCAATGCAATGTAATTTATTTGGCAGAGGAGAAGATTGAGTAATGTAGCATATTTTATGGTGTTTGGAAAAAACATATCAATAAGTTCCTACCATATATTCTGGGCCTTAGGAAAGGTGAAGAGTCAAATGCATACTAAAGAAAAAAAAAAAACATGCAAATGAAAATGTATGTAAGGAACAGATTGCTGGACTCCTGTCTCACGTGCTACAGTCTTAAGCAAATGCTTTGATATTTGATTTAGGAGATACCCACTTGGACGTGCCTTAGGGAATCTGCAGAGTGTCCTGTGATTATTTTAACAGTTCGAGGCCAGCGTTCCACAGTGATGCTTTACTGGCTTCAAATATTTAGAAATCTAACGGATCTCAACTTCTAAAAATGAATGTAGATAATGAATAACTGTTATCTACTCAGTATTTAGGAGGAAGATATTGTCGCATATTTGAAAAAAGTGGTGCATGATACTGCTAGCAGAATGTTTATGATATTCCTAAAATTTGTCTTCTCTTCATTTTCATGTCAAATGCAGTAGCAAAGGGACTCATCAGTGGCAGCAATGTAGTTAATAAAAATCAGGAGAACTGTGGACTAGTGAAAGTAAAAATGAACAACACTGAATTTGAAATTAGTAATATTCCTTCTGTTTGACAAGCCTATGCATTTTATATCAAATTCTCGCTTTCTGCTTTTAAATGCATTTTGATCATTCAGAGTATTCTCACCACTGAGAAATAGGACGTTTAATTCCATTTTACAGCTGAGGGACTTTTTTTGGCAAAGTTTTAAAAGCAGATTTTCATCATTTTTATGTCAGGATAAATGAAAACTTTCTGTTTTTAAGAGCTGAAAAAAATCAAGCATATTTCATTTGTGATCAGGTTTTATTAGGTTAACTTTTAGCCTGTGCAAAACTGTAAAATAAACTTACTTGTAACTCTTTATTGCTCTGGCTAGTGCCTTGAGGCCACAACAACAAAAAATCTCTTGCACAAAAGAAAAAAGATGTGTAATTTGGTGATAGATAAATTACCCTGAGTATATATGCCTGCAGAAATGCAGCAGGAGAATAAGGATATGTTACCTCTAAAATAAAATCTTGCATTTGGTTGAAAGATTGTTCTTTAAATTGTCTGTCAGGGGAAGTATGTACAGTGCTGCCAATTTCTTTCGGGGCTTTAGTGGCTCTAGTTCTATATGGAGCTCAACAGAATAAGTAATTTACCTTGTTTAGTATATCTGCTAAACTATGTTCCCATTATTTTAATGTTTTGTCTGTTTTAATCTAATTTTGTGAGAAGCTGTCTGCAACAGCAGTTCGATGACCTTAATGGTGATACCCATGCCCTTTTGAAGCTGAACAAAGGGGTTGAACAAAGATTGCAAAACATAGGTAGGAGGAGACGCCTTGTCTCAAGTCATGTTAAAGCAGGGACTGGATCTTGGCGTGGGCTTTGATTTCCTTATTTCCATAAATGTTTTGACCTTCTCTGGGAATACTTCTAAGTCACTGATAAGTCTTGCCTTGACTGTCACAAAACTAGTGGCTTTTATTTTGCAGGCAAGGATTGCACAGAGTAGAACTGACTGACATAGGAAGTGCTGATTCAGTAAGACCATGAAGAACCTAACTTGTTTTTCTATACTGTGCTGGCTTCTGTTAGCTCTTTTCTATAATAGGCACTAGTTTCGGTCGTAAGTGTTTAAATGCTCAGAATTGTTTTTAACTTAAAAAATATATATCTATAGTAAAACTCTCACCTATGTGCATTTTCCTAAGAAAAGACTGAATGAGCAGCTTACTGACAAGTATAGTCAACCAAGGAGTTTTCTTCTTTCAGGATATTTAATTTCTTGAAGAAATATACATAGCTATCTATCTACCTATCTGTATTTTTTTCTTTCTGTGTCTATGTATATAGACATATATATAAGCAAATGTGAATATGTGCATATTCTCATACATTTTTTTTTAATGTAATGGAATTATAAGGATTTTGTATTATTTCTTGACAGGTGAAAGGATGAATTGAGGATTAGGCCCATAATGAGAAGAAGGGAATAATGGTAGCAATTAATTTCTCTACTCTTATTTCTGTGATCCCCATTTTCAAAAGATACAATGGTAGTCTAATTCTTTAATGAATAGATGAAAATTTGTTTCTTTAAATATTCTTACATATATACTGTGTAAAAGAAAGCTGTTAGTGGCAAGACACATTATGGCCTTTGACAGGTTGTGTTTGGGACTTGGTGCTTAGCCAATTATGATTAGATTTTAATGCAAAAAAAAAAAAAATGAAGACCCCAAATATTTGGTTTATCTAAGTCTGAGTTTTAAATAAGGCCTAACATCTGCAGAAAGGCAAGCAAAACTACATGTATACAGACAGAAATAAAACAATTCTTTCGTGTTACCATAAAACATGAGATAGGGCAAAATTTGCTTGCTTTCTCTTGTCCCGGATCCCCATTATACTTTGCTGGTACATCCTGTCTTCCTGGACTCTCGAACTCCAAACTCTTCAGGATAGAATCTGCCTTTTCCTGTGTATCTTCTGTTGGCATGAGGAAATGGGATGCAGTTGTGAGCTCGAGTTTCTAGTCCACAGTAATTTCATAATACAGTTAAACTCCTGACTGAACTCCTTATGTAAGGAATGTAAAAATGGATTGTGAATACTGAATTTATTGAGCAATTGAGCAGAGATAATGTAATCTTTTGTAATCCTAATGAAATTAACATACGTGCAAAGACTATTTTTTAGTTTTTTATGATAGTTTTATTGTTTATAGCTTACATTGTTTTGCTTAGATAGCAGTGTAATTCATTTCATTTTAATGAAACTACCATATTTGCCATGTTATTAAAGGAACAAAGTACTTTGAAGTACTTTTTATTGGTGAAAAATAGGTAAGGAATTTTAAATATAAGGTTTTTGATTACAGATTTTGAAGTATGTGACAATATATTGAATTGATTTCAGATTTTGAAGTATGTGATAATATATTGAAGTAAATTAAGACTGCAGTATGAAAGGCAAATGCTGTATGTACATTGTACATTTTTTTTTCTGCAGTCTGTTTTAATGAAGTCTCTATGTGCAATAGATACTTTGAAGTAAGAGAGAGAGTCATTCATAGCGAAATTGTTTCCTTGATTTATAGACCAACTTTCCAACTTCAATTGATAAACTTCTGGTTAGAAAAAATGCTTTAAAATGTTTTTTGTTGGTAAATGCTAATATAATAAAACACAGGGCCTACCAGAACTATGTATGTCTTATTTCTGTATGTTATGAGTAGCAGACTGGAATCATAACCATTTCCATTTTAATGTACAACTTTGTAACACTGAAATTGGCAACTACTCCGTTTTTAAATTACTTTAAAATTGTAATACACCAAAATACAATTTGTGTAATTTAATTAAGTATTCTCAACTTCATATGTGCATTTAACTTAGAATTCTTGAGAAATATACAGAGCATGTGAAAGTACTTGGAAGGACTTTTAGTAATTGTGCAGGAAAAGATATTTAAGCGTATTAGAGCACAGTGTGCATGAAAAGTGAATCTTCGGTGTAGCATGGTCTAAAGTTTGCATACTATTTATAAGCAACTAACTTCATATTCTTTCATTGTAGTTAGCTGATTTGTACATTCTTGTGACAATTTAGGATGGAAGAATTTGCATGAGCTAGGGGTTTAACCGTTCATTTGTTTTTTGATAGGAAATTTAAAATGTTGGTATTGAGCTTCAGTTTGTTATGGAAATGTAATCATAGTTTTTAGTATTCTGGTCTGTTTTTTTTTTATTATTATATGACGGTTTATACTTGTTGAACTGATATGCCAAAAACCAAGGTTATAATTTAAAAATTTCTCCACGCCATGGTAGGAACTTATCATCTGCTGACAGGACTGATGCAGACAGGAGTTCTGGTTTCTGGACTCAAATACTGTGCAAAGGAAAGGCTTGAATGAAGCTTTGTGTGTGTGTGTGTGTGTGTGTGTGTTTTGTTGCTCTGTTTGTTTTTGGTTTCATTTTTCTAAGGCACAAAGGACTGTCCTCTCTCCCTATCAAATTCCATAGGTAAAAATGTTCAGATGATAAACCTACTCAAGTCTAGCCACCAAGTGTGGTTGAGTCCTTGAGCTGTGCTCCTACAGGCAGTATGATTTCAACTGACTTAATCTGTTTGATTAATGACAAGTCACTCCGAAAAGACACGAGAGGTAGAGGTGAGGTACAGGTGTCTTCACAGTCATAGAATCAAAGCTAGTGTTTCCTCCCCTTCGTCCCGACAGCTATGCCAATCTTTTCTTTTCTTGTCACATATCTTTTATAGAATACAGAAAATAAGCTATAGAAATGTATCTGACCTGTAAACAGTCAGTATACATCCAAATTGAACGTGCTTAACTTTGCTATATAGTCTCAGATAGGGTAGGCTAATACTCAGAACTTCACAGATGTAATTTCTTTCCTTTCTTCTGCTCGATGTTCGTACACAGGGCCTGGAGAAAGTCACATATGAAAATATTTCTGAGCAACTTTTATTTCTAGAAAAGTTTAATCCAAGAATTCTCCAAGTCTTAAAATAGACTGAAAGCATGTGAGTTACTTTTGATCTCTTCTCCTCAACAACTGTTTCCCAGCATTTTCCCCTTGAAGTATCCTTCTCACTCTTTCCTTGATGCTCTTCATTGCCATTCTCCAGAAGCAGTTATTTTTATCTCACCATGTGTTAAAACATTTGTGTCAATCTTTAACATGCCTTGACCCTGTACTCAACTTCCTGAAACCTTGTTTTGGCATTATGTCTTCAGATAACTTATACAGGGTTACTGCTATTTCTAGGTATTAGCAGAGGTCCTAATATCTTAGTTCAGTATGGGAAGGTACTGCAACACTGGGAGCACAAGTGTGTATGTAAATACAGTAATATTCTAGTTGGTTGCAAAGATCTTTCTGCTAATCTATATTTATGCTTAGGAAGAGAGGTTTCACAATGACAAGTGTCATTCTGTTGTCTGCTACCATCCTCTATTCTGTACCTTCATGCTAGTTAATCAGCATCAAACTTCCTAATCTTTTCTTACATTTTTTTTCTTATAAATCAGTGATAGTTTTTTGTCTTCTTCAAACTACTACAGCATCCAGTGGAAGATCTTGCACCTAATGATTAGTATCTATTTATTTATTCCTATGCTTCACATTTATAAGATTGAATATGAATTAGTCCCCATGTAGCTGGCTTACTGATAGAATCAAAGTTAGTTGCAGGTAGTTTGTTTCATTCTCTCTTGGGAATTAATATACCCGTCCTTTATAATTTCCTGTATAGCTATAATTTCCCTGTAGCTTCTGTCTATCCGCAATCATCAAAGCTTTAAGAAAATACCAATTTTAAGTTTTAAGAAAATAGTGACAAAGATTTAGATTTCTTACTATAGCTCCACCATATAAGACTGTTTTTATTTATAGAGTGATTGCAATATTAGAAAATTTTACTGTTGTTGATGGCTGTTATTTTCCCTGAGTAAAGATTTTCCTCCCTTTTAAATTACATTTTGCAACATTTTTATCGTGTCTGATGATAGTTGTCCTCTCAAGTGTAAATTGGGGTATGTTTGTTTGTTCTAAAATGTATTTATGCTCAAATAACAAAAGATTCAGATTTTGATGGATGTGGGAGGACACGCTTGAGGTACTTTCACAGAGAAAGGAAGTCCAGTCTCCAGCTTTATTGATTTTTTTCCAAATACCAGAGCCCAGTTTTCTCAGTCTAAATCTTCTCCCAGTCCATCTGAATTTATCTCTGCCTTATCCTCATTTAACTGAGAACTGCATAGCAGAATTCATATCAAAAGTAATGCTTTCTGAAGCCAGTGCTAATGTCTTCCTGTTAGTTGAAAACTGTGTGGAGTGAAGGCTTGGAAAGTGGAATTCTTCTGAAAAGTCTAGTGAATTTAGCTCTGGTATGGCAGTCAGGAATGATTTGTCCTTGCCTATTACACTCTGCAGAAACTATGCTAATGTAGCTTTAAGACCATGTTACTTTCTTGCTTCTTGTCTTAATTTAGTGTATTAGTAAGCTTCCTGATTTTTATTTCTCATTTTCCATAGGCATCTTAGTGGTTTCAGCTCCAGATACTTAATCATTTTATCATGATGCTTTCAGAAGCAAGTGCACAGCTCTTAGAGGAAGCACATAAGCTGTCAGGCTGGCACTGGCTGGAGCTCATCTGAGCTTCAGCTGCCCTGTCCTTTTTCTCTATTGCTTCTGGCTTGGTGTTTCCACCTCCTCTTATGTTTGCACTAGATCTTGTGTGATCATTCTGAATTGCTCTGTGGAGCAGATATGGCTGAAAAGTTCTCTGGTTCGGTTGTTCTTTTTGTCTTTATTATTTTTGTGGGATTAGCTTCCAGACATGTGGCCTCCCTTGAAGCATCTTCTGCATGTGTAAGTCGGTATTAGTTCAGATCCAAGAGAAAGATTATTGATGCTAGCTAGTAGTGGAAGGAAGAAAGGCAAGAGTGTGTCAACCTGAACATATGTCAGCTTGAAGTGCTGTAGGATCACATCCACAAGCTGCATTTCTGCTCTTTGTTAAGCTAAGAACAGGGGTAGGATTTCCATGCTAGCATCCATTCACTGCCCTCCGTCCCCTCTTGTGCTAACACTGCATTTGTGTAACTAACTGCAGCGCTCTGATTCCCTTCTCCTTGCTCCCCAAATGCAGGTCAGTTTCTGTGACTGGCTGAATATGTAGCCACCGCCATATTAGTGTGGCACTGAGGGTGGGGCAAGGAAGGTAAACTTCCTGATGCCAGCCCTTAACCCACCTAAAGTCATTGTGGAATTACAGCTTGTGAAATATATGTATTTTTTCTATTTGCCAAGTGTTTTACATTTGCGTATATGTATATATACATGTGTATATAATCGTTTTCAACTTGATACAATTTTTAAGAAGGTTTGTATCAATGGAAAATTATTTTCCCCTATCTCCTTCTCCTAGCACTCATTTTCCCTTTTTTTTTTTTTTTTTTTTTTTTTTTTGCAGATGCTTGTAGGTCTATGTTAGTATAAAGCCCAGACCTGTTATTTTTCATATTACCAAAGCTTATGATGTGCCTTTATATATCTGTACCCTTATTTATGTAGAAAATTAAGAAAACAGGAGGGATGTGAGAAGAGTACTTTAACAAATTCTCCTTGAAGAATAATTATATGTGCTTTCTTGAAGTGTGCACCTGAATTCATAGGCAAGGAATAGGCAGATCCATGTCTGGTGTAAATTATCACTGTTCCTGTAGCATTTTACAAAAATGATGATCCCTATTCTGAATGACAAAAAGAAGGAGCATGACAAAAAGTAAGTGGGAAGACTAGACAAGGATTGCCTTAGTTATCCAAGGTGTAATTCATCTCATGTGCTTTGATCAGTAAAAGGCAGGCATCTACTCTGAATGCTTTCTAGATCCTTCTCAAGTCAGGAAGAAGAAACAGACTCTAACAGTGGCCAGTTTGTCTTTTCTACCTTGGATTCATGGGCATACAGGAAAAGATTGAAACAGTCTATGGAGATACCTCTCTGTATATATGTATTCAATTATAAAGGAATTTTGCACAATTAGCTTAGGCAAGACAGCTATTTTTAATTTCCTGAAGCTATATGAGTTATAGTTGGCCCTCGAAGACAGCTCATCCTGTGCACAAATCTTCATTCCCCTGAAGTGTAGAAAACCTCTGTATGATCTTCAACTTTTTTATGTTAACAACCTTCACTTATTCTCTTACCCTATAAGGTCAATCTTTACTCATATAGAACTACATCCATTTTAAGAGGTGTTAACTTATAAGGAGTGTAGTGATTTGACCTAGAAATATATATATATATATTTTTTTTGCTACATCTGGAGAAATCTATAACTTCAGTGTTTTTCATATAAAATCTAAAACAAGTTATTGCCAGAAACTTAATTATGTTTTGAAAATAGCTAGGTTACAGAACCCAGAGCTGTTCATTTTGTCCAGTGAGTAAGTTCATGAAACCTTGGTAGATTTTTGAAGTAAAATTTGCAAATAGCACAAAACTCTAACTTGGTAGTAATAGGATATTCTCTGCTTAAGCGTACTAAACAAACAAACAAACAAACAAAATCTCCAGATCTTAAGGAACAATATCTTTGCATCTTAAGGGCAAGAGTCTAAATCTGAATATAAGTCCAAAAGCTGGAAAAGATTGTACATATGTTATTTCCCACCAGCACAATATTAAATGCAATTATTTTCTTTCTGCTAAAATCTTGAATGTATCTTGCAACACAACCTCAAAGAGTCCCCTGCTGCTGTTGATTATAGTGAAACCCACTTCCTGCCACCCAGTAAGTCTTTGCAATTTTCTCTTTTTCGCCACCCTGTGGAGATAAATAATGTATATTAATGTGAAAATATCAACAGTAAAATCCCTTAATATTCTCCACAAAATAAAGCTACTCTCTAAATCAAAGGATTCATCTCTTTCATTCATTTTTTGAGCAAAAAGAAACAAGTTCCTCATGCAGGGGCTTTGAAAAGTTTGAATTTTCTCTTGGAAGAGAAAAGTTTTCTCTTGGAAAACAAATGTGCCAAATATTCTCTAGCAGAGGGCTAGAGTTTTAAAATCTGAAGTTTAAAAATTGCAAACAGGATTCAGTATGGTGGTACTACACTTAAAGCAGAGATTTTCTGTTATTTTCTGTCTTTTTTGTGGTTGTTTTTAAGCAGGCCTTAGTAAATGCTTGTTTCAACCTCTCTGATCCAGAACTCTTTGAGAGTATTCAAGGATATTTTGTTGTGTTTCTTAGGAATTGCTTCCTCTGTTGAACACAATGATTATGTAGGATATTTTCTAAAATGTTCATCATTTGTGGCTACAACAGATATGTGCATTTGGAGCTAACACATTGCTGCATTGCCTCCACTCGTTCCAGTTTTGTGCATTGAAAATTAAGTATGATGCATTTCCTTTGCAACTGCAAATTCTGGAAAGGATAGGAAAAGCCAAGGCAAACTCTATGATTTCTTGAAAACACCTTTACAATCCATTTGGACTACAATCCTTAAGTGAAAAAATACCATATTGAAGTTGGGGGCGAGGGGGGAAGGAGGTTGGGGTTTTATTTATTTATTCATTTTTCCTAGTCATAAGATTGGGGGGAGGGAGGAGTTAATTCTAAAATAGTAATATTCTAAAACGATTATTCTTTTTAATCCCACATTCCACAAGCATGAGCTTCTTTGCTGAAGAGTGAGAACATCTCCTGTCTTAATCTTGTTTTTAAGTCATAATGTTCATCTTGGGTTTATCTTTCCATTGTCTAAATTAGAAAGCTAATTAAAAGGAAATTTTAAAAAGGGGGGAGCAGGTCCAATGTAGAAGGGAATACAGACCTGAAATCTTAGTCACGGACATCTTGGATGGTAGCCTGAGAAATATACCATTCTGTATTATTAAAATGTCATCAATTTTTTAAAAATTATGGCAAAATACTGAGACAGATGCAATTTGTTCCCTTTCCTCTGTGCTTGTGGAGGGCCAGTATTCAAGGACCTCACCAGGAGTATAATTTCTATGGGAAGAGAAAGAAAGAAGAGAGGAGTCTTTTTCTATCTCTAAGGAAGAATGCCCTTAAAAAAGTAGGAGCCTGTGAGATACATCATATTTGCTGTTTTGGTGCCTGGCGGCAGTGTTGTACTGGCACAGGTCATTGCAGACTGAGGGAGAAGCCATTTCCTTCTTTTGTCGCCATCGCCTCTACCAATAACAGCTGCTGAGAAGTTATTTTCCCCTGGTGTTTTGTGGAAGGTATACAAAATATTTTAGATAATGCCTTGCTATTAGAATTCTATGTAAATAATTTGTGCTATGGTAAAAATGCATCCAAATCAGGAAGACTGTTTGCTACTTTCAGCTGCAATTCTATAAACATTTATATGCATGTTTAGTTTTTAGCATGTGAGCAGTCTCTATTTGGGTGAAGTTAAGTATAGGTATTTGCACATTTGGAACTTGACCTACTTTGCATATCATTATAAGTGATACCATTATAATTTTCCTCCGAGAGATGTAGCTTACAAATAGGAATACTGAGTTGGTGAAGAATCTATTGAAGAAATTCAATCTGGCCAAAATATATGAATTAATTCATTTAATGTAATTAATTCATGTAATTTACTACAATATATTTAATCATGACTGAAAATAGTAAAAATAAGATAAATAGTAGGAATAAATAGGAATAGCATAAGCAATAAAATAAACAAGAATTTATTCAGTGCCTCACATAGAACAGAAGAACTTGGATAGTGCTAACACAGGTAACATAAGTGATTTTGTGATTAGAGCTAAAGTCTTGGAAGTTTTTTACATAGTCTAAAGAGGTTTTTTGTTCATTTTGAAAAGGTATTGAAGATATCAAAGGATAGCAGAATGTTGTAATACGGTTTACTGCATCCTCTTACTTGCAGCAGAACATTGTAATAGCAACATCTAGAAAAATTCTTGTACTGAATGTGACGTGGGCCTTTAGGAATGTGAAGCCTTATTACTAACTTGTATGAGTATTTTTACATGTTATCTATTTCATTAACTTAGTTCCTGATCCTGCAGAAGTTTATGCCTGGAATTATCCAGACTGAATAATTCTATTAAATTGGACTGCTACAAATGTGTGAAGTGAAACATGCATATGAGTCTTGGGGCTGGGACTCTTAATGGTAATCATGTTATGCGTAAATATAATTGATATGTAAGAAGTCTTTTATGAATTAAGTCTCCCAACAATCTCTCCATGCAGAGAAATAGGAAGATTTAAAGTCCAAAAAGAACAGGCCTCGGCTTTGAGACATGTTCCTACATTTGCATGCATCCAATATAAGCAGATATAGAATGGTCTAAATTGAGTTTGAGGCATGCATTCTTTGGATTTTTTATTTTTTATATATATTTTTTTTAACTGGAGTGACTTGGTGCAAGTGACTTGTTCAGAAACACTGTAGGTTTGTAGCACAGCCAGGAATAGAACCTACGTCTCCCGACTCAGTTATAGAACAGACTTCTTAAATTTGTGTGAAAAGTTAATTTGACGTGTTTCTATGTGACAGTGAATTTATTAATATTGTTGCTACCTTCCTGTGTTTCATAATTTTCATGGTATGATCACATTCACCAAAGGTGTGGAATTGAATATGAACATACCCTTTGTGGATACAGAGCATCTGGCTTATATAGACAAATAGTTTCCCACCAGAAAGGGAAACTTGGAATAAGATTTTTAATGCACAGATCTTGTGCTGTAGTTGCAGTGTTAAGTCCTTGTTGTTATGAATGTGCATTATGAGTATATTGTACACAGTCCTGGTATGCAAATGTGTAGCATTCAGAGAAGTGAAATAATTCTGTGTTATTATTATCTTTGTAAATTGCATCTTAAGAGTTTGTTGAGGACTTTATGACGGCATTTTTCTATAGTCACAGCCATACAGCACAAAGTGTTTCTTTCATTATTAACAATAACTGAGCCAATGAAAATGCTTTTAAATATACACTAGACAAGCAGTTACCCAGCTCTTCCTTCTTACCATCCACAAACCATCTTTTAGCATCTTATAAACCAGCATGCAAAATAGCTTTGTAAACATCTGCTTTTCATTGTTAATTGTCAGGGAAAACTAGAGATTTAAATGCTTCTTTTGTAGCATTCCTTAATCCTATCAGAAAGGATAGCTCTAGATGCTGCAGATAGCTTGTTAGGGCTTTTTTTTTCCTTTTCTTTTCTCTTCTTTTCTTTTCTTTCATTTTCTCTGTATTTTTTCTCTTTTTTTTAAAAAAAAAAAACTTACAGTTCATTTCATGTCTCCGTTAGAAAAGTCTTGCATATTCTAGTCTGTGCGGCAACTCAGTAAATTTAAATAAAGTGTACTATATAATTATTGATTACTGTGTAAAATGTGTTGAAAACTCTACATTTTTAACCCCCCTGGTTCTGTTCTGTATTTTCTTTCATGTATAAACTTATGATTAAGTATTGTATGATTCATATGCAGTAAGTGAAAACAGTGTGTGTTGATGCTGTCTAATAAAGGCAAAAATAAGCAAATAAATTTTATACTGATTCAATACAATTATTAAAAAAAATACAACTCTATTTTGGTTAGCTCTTCTGTTCTAATAATCAAGTCATTATGTCAGTTGAGTGTGTCTGGAAATGATTTACTTAAGGTAGCTTTCATAAGACACAGTAGCTGCATTATACAGGAAAAATAAATCTATCCATGTTATATTTCGTACCTTTAAAGCTTTTTTCTGTATTGTATTTTGGTCTTGGATTTGTGATGCTTGACTGTTTGCTTCTTACACACACAAAAGAAGCATTCATTATTTAAAAATATTCTACATTTTATGTATCTTAAACATTAATATATGATTTTTATATATTTATATATGTATATTGCCAGATGTGGTTCAATGGGCAGAGATGCTTTTTTTTTCAGTTAGTTTGAATGTTTCCATAGCTTTCACCTTCCGATTTCAGTGCTTTTAGATCAAAGTCTGCTTAACTGTAGTTTCTGCAACTGTATGTTGACTTACTGTTTTAACAATAATTTAGATTTTTCCTAGTTTTGTTGAATAATAGTTGAAGAGTACTATTGCCTATTCATATTTTTATTCTTACTCTTTAATATTTACTTCTGGAACTTTTCAAAAGAATTATTACACAGGCCTCAGCATCACTGCATATAAATTTAATTGAAATGACATATTGTTGCAGTTTCTATGACAACCATATCATGATGCTGATGCTCTCAAAAATTTATAAAATATACTTTCAACTATTCTGATACTGGTGAGCAGAGTTAATGTTTATTTACTTCACAATCATTTTAGAATTAAGCTTACAATACTTCACTAAAAAGGCCAAGAAAAATGTGTATTTCAAGGGTTTTTTTATTTTTTTTGCTGTAGGACCTCTAATGTCTGTGTTAACTTTTTTTTTAGGGTAACTCTGCTATGTAATAATGATAGAAGATTTTTAAATCAAAACAAAGAAAATATATATCGTGACTCACAAACTTCTAAATACAGCACTCCAAAACTAGTCTTACAGTGTAATGCACTGTAATTGATTTACAAATAGTATTGTTATTGCTTGTGGAATATTTATCCCATTTATTCATATTTCTAGTGTCATAGATCCCAACCCTCAAATGCCTGTGATGTGAGAAGACCAATTCTCTGGCACTACTTATATAAGTACAAGCATAACTCTCTGCATGACCAGAGACGGAATTATAAATCCCTTTAAAGTATCTGCTTACATTAATGCCCTATTTTATTGTAAATGTTAAAAAGCTGTTGCCCAGTAACTTGAATTACTTTTCTGTATTAAATGCATACCTTTAGTATAATAGGCTTTTCCATCAATCTGTAGACTTTCAGAAGTTAGCTGATTTTAACAGTTTGACAGGAAACCCTATTACTCGGGCAACACTCATGTAGAAATCAATGGGTTTTTTACTTGACTAAAGAATTTAGATCTAATGTAAGATGCTTTATTCAGCTTACTTCATAATTATAGATTGCAACAACTTAATAAATAGTTTTGCTCTCAAAACTTTTTTTTAATTCTAGCTTGTGCTTATTTTTAAAAAAGGCAGTTTATATTATATTCTATAAGACATATTGATCATTGATTCAAACAGGAAATAAAACATCTTGATCTTTCAGTCATTTTTTCTCACAAAGATTCCAGAGCAGTCAAATCACATTCATTTTATTTTGGTCTTAAATTAGTTATTATGTTGGGGGGAAAAAAAAATCATATAACTGAATGCTCAAATATATTGAGGTCATGTCACGGTTCTAACAGTTTGAATACTTTCAACAGTTTTTACCCAATGTTCCTGGTCTAATAGCTGCATTTAAATGTGTTTTGAAAGATTTATACAGTAACTTGCTTCCTAGTCAACTTTGTTGCAAGAGGTTAGTAGTGCAAGCTTTGGTTTGAAATATAAAATGTTCTAAGAGATGATCAAAGTGGGAGAAAGTCATATTACCTATTAGATATTGACAACTTCAGGCAAAATAGGATAGTTCAAAATAACTGTGCACTCCCATTTTTGTAGAAATGTTTTTTTTTCTTAATGCTTTCTAAGAATTTTATGCACTTTAGCATCATCATTTTGATCCCCCTAAGAAGGGACATGCACTTCCAATTTGCAGAGACTGAACTTGCAGGTGAAACAATTGACAGTGACGTGAGCCTACAAGGTTAGGCCATATTAGCACAAAAGCACAGGAGCATCTTGAAACCAGTGCAGTTTTTAAGGGCACAGTTCAAGGAGTATAAAATAAAAGATCATTGCCTAGTTCAAGAATGCCTTTTATTTCTGTTTGTGTGGCCAGTGTATGTGGCTTAGTGGCAATGCATTTATTCGTAATGTGGACCAGTCCTCCGGTCAGAAACAGCTGTGTATATTTATTCTAGCATTTAAGGTTTTTTGGTTTTTACACAGTATCTTGTTTGCAGCATGTCAGTCAAATCTTCTAAAAAACCCACACTTTTTCTATTGGAATTTTTAAAATGTATGAAACAAAAATAAACTGACGGATTATATACAGTGTGCATCTATTCTGGTGTGCACCCATTGGGATGGGACACTTCCAGTGAGAGGGAAACATAAATGCACCATGCTGGGCTGATAAGCCCCTAGAATAGCTTAGCGTGGCTTGCAGTAATCATCTTTGCTAAAGATTTCTCTGTAATTGATATTCTAGGGAAAAATACTCAGCAGCCTTCATGTTTAAATCACTGACCTACAATTTACTCTGGGCAGTAATATAAAATAATACAACTGGGGGCTATAGGGGCTCCTTGAATATGAATGTGCTATAGAAGTATATAGAAATACATGCCAGTATTTCAGACCTTCGTTTATATAACATGATCAGCTATCTCTGAAGCTGGGAGTATCATTATAATATGTGAGCCAGACAGGTGTATGCTCGAGGATGAGATGCCTTAATATGACTGTGGTGATTGCTTAAGTCCCTCCTAATATAGCTCTTGGTTGTTTTTGAGAATACACATTTTAAATTATCCATCCACCCTGGACAACTTTTTTTCTATCTGAAGTGAGTGTTTTATTGTCATCCTATGATACAGAGATAGGAATAGAAAAAATACCAATATACCAACTAGGCAGATCTATCTGGTAGCTGAAATGAACAGAATGAAAAGAGCAGACCCATTTCAGTGGGAAAGTTTGCTCCTTTCACAGTAACACTTTGTTTAGGGTTGTTTGTTTGTTTGTATGTGATGCCCATGAAGTATCAGATGGTAAATCTTAATGTGATTTCTAATCACAGCTGAAAGTGATACCAGCTTTATTTCGGAGCATCTTATTAGCAATCTCCTGATCCATTTGCAGAGCTTACTCCACTGGTGTGACTTACAGGCGGGAGTTTGGGGACTCAATCTTTGTCCTGCTGTGTTGTTTTCCTGGACTAGGGGAGAGCACTGATCCTACCAGCTGCTGCTGCAGGGCTGGGGGTAAGACCTCCCTTTTTAGGTGAGGCTTTTCATGGGACTACAGCTATGAATTGCAGTGTATCAGAATGTATTTATGCCCCTGTAGATGCCCCTAGGATCCATCTCTTAATGCTGATCCAATGCTATAGTGTTCTTGTGGCTGGAGCATGCCTAAAAAATTCACTGTGCTGACAAAGCATTGCCTACAACTTTAAATAAGCACCACCGCTCAAGGCACTGTTTGAGGGTCGCAACATGCTATTTCCCTTTCCATTAAAAAACAAGTCCATGTAGATTATAAATGCTAAAGCTAGCTCATGAATTGAAAACAAATAGAAGGTTAGAGAAACAAAATCCCCTAGGGAAGCCTGGACAGTGCGCTTGGTCTGAGCTTTCTTGGGGAGCTGGGTTCGAGCTGAGAAAAACAGTCAGAAATAGTTCCAGGCATATGCTATGAAAAGGAACCCCCTGTAAGCAGGGAGTTTGGAGGCACTTTGCAGACAGTGGAGCTACTATGCGGCAGGGAAAGGGCTGAGGGGCTCCTGCCCTCTGCATCCAGGTCCCACTGTGGAAACGAGCACTGTGCACTCTGGCTTCCAGTGGGAAAGGCAAATGAGGAGGCTTTCGGGAGCATGTGATTAAGAAAATCCGTGTCATTATTTTTTCCCTTTTGTTATTCCTACCTCTGAGCCTTAAATTGTGTTCCTGTTTGTGACCCATGTATGCCTCAGAGAAGGAGAGAAAACGTGTGTGAGCGCGTGTGTGTGTGCATGCGCGCGTGGACTTGGTCGGCGTGGGTGAGGCCGCAGGACGGCCCCGGCTGCCGTTTTATGGCAAGAGCAGGTTGCCAGGGCGAGATTCTTCGATGACTTTCGCGACGTTGCTAACGCTGTTTGTTTTGCTTAGCAAAGTGCTAATCCGAGAGCTCCTTGGCAGGCGGTGACTCTCGCTGCTTTATTTGCGCTCGCCTCACGGTGGCGTTTTAAGCACATAAACAAAGCTCAAACGAGCGCAGAGGCAAGTGTGTTTTCTAGTTTACCTCTCTTAGAATAACAGTTCCGCTAATGTTTTGGATAAATCAAAACTGTCTTTTAAAACGGCTCAAGGATGGGAGATGCGCGATTCCCTACGTCAGTGGAAGGTGCTTTAGTCTTTCCGGGCGCACACAGCCTCGCTGAATTAGAGCTTGTGTCATCTTAATAGCGCAGGGTCACCTGATTTTTTTCCCTTTTCTCTTTCCTCCCCCAGGAGAAGTTTACAAAGAATGTGATTGAAAGCGTAAAGCAGCAGATGCCGATGTTAAACTCCAGCCTGATTTGATAGACCGACCTGAGCCCCAGCCCTAAGCCGCCGCCCTCATTAACACCGGAGCATGCCCCTGGGAGCCGAGTTCCCCGCAGCGAATAAGCACCATAGAGAGGCAGCTTACCTGCGAGTCGGGCGGGCCGCCTCCGAGGTAGGAGAGGGAAAACGGCGGCTCTCCAGCCTCCCTCGGCCGGTGCGTCGCAGGGCGCTGTCGCCGCGTTGCCGCCGCCCGGGCTCCGCTCCCGAGCGTGCTTCCCCCCGCCCCCGCAGGCTTTCCCCTAAGCTGAGTCCAGCACAAATCCGGGAGTCACGGACAGCGTCTCTGTTCACTCCGGGCCGGTGCAAATCCCCTAGAGTTTCTCTCCGTCAGAGCGTGGAACAAAATTGCCAGTTACCATGAGTTTTTTGTAAGGCATTATTTGCAATCTAAGAGCAGGTAAGGCTACTGCTCGCTGCCAGCGATTCCTGCTGCACTTGCAGAGAGCGGCAGAAGCCAGGGAAGTGGGAGTGTGGTCTGCTCTTCATTAGGGAGGGGGGAACGGACCCTGGAGGTGATGCAGTGAAACACTTCGACTTGCTTGCATTGTGTTTATTACAGACCACGGGCGCTCTGCTCTCGTAACATTCACTTCAAGCATTCTCAACCCCCCCCCCCCCGCAATAAGTTCCGATCCTCCCCTTTAGTTTACACTGGGGTTGTCAAAGGATTTAAATAAATGAAACTTTATTTGACCGTGGAGTTTACAGACCCTGGGATCCCTGCGCTCTCTGGCCTTATTCTAATTCTATAGCGGTAATTACCCTTCGTTTCTTTAAGTGCAATAGATTTATTGCCTTAGAGACTATGCACAGTTTGATTGAATTATTCATTTTTTCTTTGGTGTAGACTGCATCTGGGGACTGATGTGACGTGTAGATTTTTTTTTTCAGGAACAAAGGGAATGTGGAAATGAAAGAGAGAGGGAGAGAGAGGCTGGCAGATGTGATGAGATGCGGTGAAGGTGTATCCAGCTTGGCACTCCCACTCCTCTCTTCTCCTCTCATTGCAGCCCTGGGTGACTCTCAGGCTAACACAAACAGCTTTTCTTCCGCAGCCTGCCCTCTGTCACTGTAAGTACAACAGCCTTCTCTTATCAGCATGCAAATTCCAGCCACTCACTACCTTAGCCTGGTGTTTGCACTTTAGATTTACAGAGGGGACCTTTAAAATGAACTTTCTGAGACAGGAAGGGGTTTTCATGTCAAACTTGCTCTTATTTTCTTTCTAAAAGTTTATGTTGCTTTTTTTTTTCTTTTCTTTTCTTTTTTTTTTTACGGGGGGGGGTGGAATGGGGGGATTGTTGTTGCTGCGGCTTTTGCTTCTCTATCAAGATGCTGCACAGTTTCAAATGAAATTAAAACTCCTTTTTTTCCGCCTTGGTACTGTTTCTGACGGGATAATACATTGTGTTAGCAGATGATGTTTTAGGGAATTCAGAGTTTTTGTTCTCAGTCAGACCTTTTGCTTTGGGTTTAATAAAATACAAACGTCCCCCTAAATTTTGAGGAAATCACCAGAGATCCTTGGACTTGATTGTGAAAGAGCATGCAGTAATGTGCTTTTATCTAGTCTAACAAAACTTTTATTTTTCAATCTTTTGATCAGGTTTTAACTTCTTTTCCTTTAGCTTTATCTCAAAACGCAGTTGATTATTTTACAAAAGTTTCTCTGAACACTTCCACCAAGCCTATAAAAAAGTTCTCACTGTCGGAGAGTGTCAACAGAGTTAATTTAAAAAGATGTCTATTAATTGTTCTGCGTTAATTGGGGAGAATAGCTGTGAATGTGTGAATGACTTGTAACGTGGCATTTCTTGCCCTTTGAATCAAAACTTTAGAGCCTGTTCTACCAACTCCGCAGGAGTTGTAGATTTGCTCATCTTGAAGATGCGGTGTGTGAAACTTAGCACGCAGGTTGCACTGCTTGTTGAACATGGCTTTACGTTAACGTATTTATGAAGAGAGCGCAAAATGCAGTGACAGCAGCGAACAGGTAAGTGCCCCAACGTGAAGGGAGAGCCCCTGGTTCCTTCCCCCTGCAAGGACCACAGCAGTTCAGCATCCCTCAGCGTCTGGCTGCGCTGCTTTCCACGCTGTCTTTAGCCTTTGTGAAGGAAAAGCAAGGGAAGCCCCTTAAAAGATAGGCATAAGCGAATGGTAACGCTAAAAGTAAAAACAGGTTTCTTGATTCTCGGCGCGTGTAGACCTATTTACGCGGCGGACGTTCGCTTATGCCAATAGAGAGGGACACAGGGCTGTCACTGAGCAGCGCGCACACGTTTGCACAGAGTGGGCACCGAGTTCCCCCTCTGCTCCCGCCGATAAGTTGCAGCTCGGTGACAGCGAGAGCTGCATCTGCAACTTAGCTGATAGCTGATCGCACCGGGGAAGCAACAAGCTACAGCGCGTTACTTGCAAGGGGACGCGGGCACCTCTTTGTGCCGGGCTCTGCGCGGGGTTTTCGGGAACGCAGAGATGCTCTCCCGATTTGCATCCAGGTGGGCGGTTATTTTTTTCTGGTGCCTTAATTATCTGTTGCCCCGTTTCTGCCTCGTACTTAGTAGGCTGTTCAAAGGAGGACGCTACATCTAAAGATTTTTTTTTCTATTTGTTTACTGAAAGGAGAAAAAAAAAACTTGCAGTAACAAATGGATGGTGTAGTAAACACGGGCAGGATGGTACATCCTTGTACTCTGTTTGCAGCTATTTTCTTACAGATTTTTGTGTGTGTGTGTTTGCCAAACTTATGCAAAAAGTCAAGGTGTTTCTTACAGCAGTTGAAAGTGTCACTGACTAACCACGGGAATTCTTATAATTAAAGATTTTAAAGGACATAGCAATATCTGGAAAGGAAGAGATTTCCTGCTGCTAATTCTAGCTAACTACAGCCAGGTGACTAGTTTGAATTTACTGAACGCAGGTGAATTCAAACTCAGTATTTACAATCTTAAAATTTGGGACAGGTAAATTGAATCTCTATGTATTTTATTAGAATTAAAAGAATCCATGAAAACTAGCTGTTATGTCATCAACCAGCGAATTTAATGATAAAGCTTTGACGGATACATTTGAAGTTCTGTTTCAAGGTGACCGTTCCACACCGAATGCTTGGATGCTGTTTATTTATTATTCATTTTTAGTGGAATTCTCGAAAATACTTTATAAAATAGTCCCGTTATTTCAGGAGGTACTGACTTAAAACTCATTTTCTTTGGGCTCGCTTGGAGCGAGGATGCCGCTTCGCTAGCGAGGCAGAGGCTCGCGGTCCACGGCTCTCGGTGCGCTGAGTTTTGCAACCTAATGAAGTAGCGCCGGGCGGGTCACGCCAGTCCCGTGGCCGCCCGTTGGTGCGAGGCTCCTCGCGCTCCTGCTGGGGAGAGCGGGAAGCGAAACCGGGCTTTCACCTTGTCGGGTTGGCCTCTATAAGTTATGAAGCTATTTAAAATTAAAAAGTTTCTCTGTTACTAACTGTTCCAGGCGCCTTCTGAAAAATGGGGAGAAAGTGCCAAAAATAGAGATGAATCAACAACTTCTCTCACTCTCTGAGTTTGCGGGCTCGCGGTTGGGTTGCTCTCCGCACTTCCATCTAACAGCAGCTTAGCCTAGGTGTGAAGGTTCGTGGCGCTGCCTGCCCACCTGAGGCGCGGGCCCGGCGCTTTGAAAGGGGCTCTGCGGTGCAGGAGCGAGACCTTCCTGAGTGGGCACTGTTCTTTGCCACTGGCGGGTTTTCTTTCCTTCTAGTTTTCCTTTCTTTCTCCCCGATTTCTTTTCACGTGAGCACTACCAGCGGAGCTCGAGTTCCTAACTGGGCATTAAAGTTGTGTGCACGTTGTGTAGCTGTTGTCTTTTGGAGGAGAGCGACAGGAGCCCGACAGACGCAGCCCAGGCGCCGCTGCTGCGCCCCCAGCCTCAGCCCCGAGCGCCCCTCTCCCCCGCACCCCCCCCCCCCCCCCGCTTGCTCCCGCCTCTCCCGCTTCCTCCCCCGAGCCGGGATAGCCTGCGGGTTTGTGCTTCACGTTTCAGCCGCTCGTGCCCCGGCGGGGCTGTGGGAGCGCGCTCCTTGGAGCCCCGTTCATCAGCTGTCAGGGAGCTTTGCTGATCGCTTGTGCGCGCTGCTCGGCCGCTCCTGCGGTCTGTGTGTCCGTCTGTCCGTCCACCTCACTTTTCCCTCCCCTCTGGCCCTTCTCGGCTCCGTGCTCAGCCCGCGCCGGTACCGCCTGTAATCCGAGCCTGCCCCGCTCCGGGACCCCCCGCCCGCTCCCCCTCCTCCTTTTCCGGCCCCGCCGCCGCCGCCCTCCTCCTCCTCCCCGCCCCCCCCCCCCCCCCCCCCCCCCCCCCCCCAGTGACTTCCTAGTACCTTTCCTCACCACTGCGGGCAATCAGTGGTCATTAGAGCAGAGAGGGTTAGGGTTTCATTTGTCTAATAGCACTGTGAGTGCTGATAGCTTCTCGGGGATGCGGCTGGCAGCCCGGGGTGATTTCACTTTCTGTTTTGTGCTCACTTTCTCCGCAGTTGTTGCTTTCCCCGCTCGCTCGCTCGCTCTCAGCGTCCCTCTCTCTCTCTCTCTCTCGCTCCTTCCCTCTCTCTCTCTCTCTCTCTCTGTTGTCTCATCTTGCCTGTGCTGTCTGGGCGGGGGAGCCCTGCCTCCTTTTGCCTTCCTCAGATCAATGCCCTGGCCACTCACTTTCTGATGTTGCACGACGGGAAATGCTTTGAATACTTACGACATGGCCGCTCACATTGATTGCCAAGATTGACAGCAGTAACCATCGCCTTCACTTGTTTCAGGAGGAAAAAAAAATAATAATGAACCTGATTGTAACCAAATCTCCAGGCAACCCATCCGCAAACTTCTAACGATCGGGATCCTGCACATCCATGGCCTGGAGAAACACCAGCAGACTTTAGCTCATTTTATTTTATTTTACCGAATTATTACCCATTTATTCCTCTTCCTCTCTCCCCCTTCACCTCTTTTTTTTGTTTGTTTTGTTTTGTTTAATGAAAATTACCGAAGCGCGTTGCAAAAAAAAAGGCGGCTCTCCCATTGCTTTGTGGCACGCTGGATCCCGAGGAGGTAACCAGGAAAGCGAGCCCTGTTGTGTCGTGTACCTGTTGTTTGCCGTGGTGTGTAGTGCTGCGCGGCTCGGGGCGGCGGAGAGGGAGCGGGTTTCGCCGGGTTCGTGTCGCTTCGCAGGAGAGAACCGGTCCCCCCTGCGCTGGCTTTAATGGGTCGTTGGTTGCAATTGAGGGAAGCAGAGCGGCTGGAGATAGATGTTGTTTAGCTTTTAACAGTGCTGCCCCCCTTATCCTCACCCCCACCCCTCCCCCTGCACGAGTATTTACTTTTAGACCACGAGGGTTTTTAGGGAAAAGTAGTTACAGTCTCATCCCCGCGTGAGTTTCCGCGGCTGTTTGGATCCTGAGCTTTCCGAGGCATTAAGGGACCTCAGTACCTTGAAATCACAACACTTTCTCATCCTGCGCGAGTAGAGTTTATTTTAAAATGTAGTGACAGATCAGCACTGTATTTTAAGATCACCCACGGCAGGCGAACACATGGTGCTAGGAAGATATTGTACGCAAGAAACTAACACGAGTTGGGGGGGCGGGGGGGGGGGGTAGAAAGAGAGCGAGAGAGAGAGAGGAAAAATAAAATCCGAAATAAATCTTTGGGAGCAGAAAGCTGCTGTCATTACTGCGGAGTGTTGGCGTGGGTTTCTCCTCACGGCTGCCCCAAAGGCACAGAAGGGAGCGAGGCGCGGGCAATGTAGTAGTGCTGTTAAGTTCTGCGCTAAGTCGAGGTGGGTAACTGCTCTGAAGTTCGCCACGAATAAGTGCTATCCCCGGAGCTTGCAATAATACAAAGATATCGGAGCTGTAGGTGGTAATGTTGTTTTGGCCACAACGGGGCACTATCCTGAGGATCTGGAGTTCCTGTGGCGGCGCCTTATCTCTGCAAGCAGGGGGTTTGGATAAAGTTATACCGAAAAACTTTAAAATTGATATCACGCCCTAATTTGTGCTACAGCAGGAGGAGGGAGAAGGCAGCCCATCATCGGGTTGCTCTGCTTACTCCCGGCGCGGGGGGATCTGGGCCGCTTTGTGGCAACGCTCGACTTGGGATTTCTTGCTGCCTTAGCTCTTTGCGGAGGTCATGCAAATCGACCTTAAAAGAATGCATAAGCCATAAATTAAAATAAACCCTTAGCCAGAGGCTGATCCATAAGTAGACAATACCTAACCTGGACAAAACGGCTTCCTTTGCGAGCTGAAAAAAAGAATAGTGCCTAAACTAAATGCAAAGTAAGTTTTTCAGGATATATTTCACTACTTCTTCTTATTGTTATTATTTAAATACAGTAGTGGCAGTGCAACAACATATAGCAGCTGTTTGTAGCCAGTGCTGTAGAATCCGAGCAAGACAAGGTGTGTCTGCTGGAGAGCTTGCTCTTTTCCTAGCTTTCCCTGCCTTCCAAGCTGTTTGCTTTTTAATTAGGCATAAGGAGCCTCTTTAACTGCATAAGCAATTTAATGTTTTATCTCGACTAAGGCTGAAGAGTTTATGAACAAATCTGTGTTGCCTGCAGTGTCACATGCGCGCACCCAAGCTGTGTGTCTATGGCAGTCTCAGGGCTTGTCTCTGTGTGTGTTTTCCCGCAGTTTTGGACAATTGCTCCATTCACGCTCCTGCGAGGAGCCGCCCGCGGGAGCTGGTGCCTGCGCGCCGCGCTCGCGTGCGCGTGTACCGCGTGTGCGCGGCTCTGCGGGACGCGGGCGGGCGCGGGGGCCGCCAGGTACCTTCCCGCGGGTGTTCGCAGCGTAGCGGCAGGGAGCCGCTGCCGCGCCGAGGGGCCGCCTCACTGCTGCGCAGCGCGGGGGGCTTCCGCGCCTCGCGGCGGGAGCGGGGCCTGCAGGTCAGGCGCGGGCAGCGCTGCTCGCGCCGCTGCGGAGCGTGTCGCGGCTCCCGGAGGGCCGGGCGGGCGGCAGCGCTGTTGTGTCTGCGGGCCGGGGGCTGCCTGCGGCCGTCAGATTAGCCCCGTCCCAGGGGTGTTCCCCCAAAACGCAGACGGCCAAACTTTGAGCGATAAACTCGTGCGTCTTCTCCTGCTGCGTGCAGATAAGGTGTGTGTTTATTGGAGTAATTTAAATAGCTCTGGGCACATGCCCGGCGCCTTGTCCTTAACGTTGTCTTTTGCCCTCGTTTTAGCGTTTTTAGCATTGCCGTCTTCGCTGCTGATCGTAAGGACGGGAGAGGAGTGTTAGCCAGTCCTCAAGGAGGATTTCGAGTCCAAAAATTAACGAATTTCCCTTTCCGTATTCGTGTAATGGAGTAATTTTGAAACCTGTTTTGAGACTTCGACTTGACTTGACTTGTTTTATTGACGTGCTTGTGCCCACTCATTTAATTAAGCCATTATACCATAAAGTAAATAGTAAGAATGAATGTGAGATATGTGTGTGCAGCCTGCCATTAGATACAAATACTTCCATAGAAAAGACGCTTAAAAAACAAACTTTTTCAGCACGTCTTGAGTCCTTGGTCAGATTTTACAGCAGCTTTTCTTTTGAGCCCTGACATTTCGTGCATTTCTGGGCTTGCGATGTGACATGCTCGCTGTTCTCGGAGCATAAACAGCAAGCGTACCTAGCAGCTCATTCTAGTAAAAATAAAAAATCACCTATTAATAGTGAGCGCGTTTAAGAGAAAATAATGAGGTCATTTGGAGTATGTTACAGTTTGAAGTAGCTCGACACCTGGCAGAAACTGCATACGCGTTTTCTTGAGACCCTGCACTATCCATAACTTTTTCTTATAATACATTCTTGTGTTAACTGAGAAAGGCTGTTTGTAAAACAATCCCCTGGCCACTTCTAGAGTTGGGTGAAGCTGATCCTGTAATGGCATTTTGTTTTGAACAGTTGCTGTAGTTGAAGTTCCCTCATAAGGTAAGGTGGCACTGGGTCTGAAAGGAGGTCCAAATGCCACATTTATAATTAGACTGCCAATTCAGCACATTGTATCTATTGCTATACAGGGATATACTGCTGTGTCTGGTCTCTCAATAGACTGTATTCAGAATTAGCCAATTCAACTGCTTAAACTTTGGAGTCAAATTTAGAATAGGCAATGAGAGAAGGAAAGGAGGAAAACAATAATGCTTTCTTTTTTCCTCAGCTAGCTATTAAAAGCCAAAGAATATACGGAAACCAAAGCAGGCTCTGCACTTGGAATCAGTGCTCGCAGCGCAGCTTGGCCGGCGGCTGCGAAGCCCTTTGGAAGCGCGCTCTCGGGGTGGGGGGGGGGTGCGGGGGGGCGCGGGGCTCCCGGGCGCGCGGGGGCCGGGGCGGCTCGAGCGCCTCTGCCGCGGGCAGCGGCCCCCGGGGACGCGGAGCCCCGCGCTGCGGCCCCGGCTCCTGGCACGCCGGTTCCGCCGCCTCCTCCCCCAGGACTTGAGTTCATTGGGGGCTGAGAGGGGCAGAGGCCCGTTGCTCAGAAAGCTTCCTCTTCTGGGGAAGGCATTATTTCCTCCCTCCTCCTCGCAGCTCTGCTTTAGCGCGATGTCGCTGACTGTTTTGAAGCTCGCTTAGTTCCCTTCGCTCATAGTTGTAGGGCACGAACTCGGGCCCGTGCGTGTAATGCACAGTCTAAAGGCAGTGAGACAGATGACTGTCTCCCCAGCACCTCACTGTGCTGAACTTGCCTAACTCTTTGCTATGTTTTTTGGTTTGTTTTTCTGTTTATACATTGGTGCAAACAAGGCAAATAGTGGAACTGATCCATTTCTTTCATTAGGCCCTTAGTGTTTGACTTGTACAAAGTACTAGCTACTGTCCAAAGCTAGCTGTCTTTGCCTGTCAATTTGATTTTCTTCACAAGTGTGGTCTGCCATTCCCTGTTCCCTGGCGAGTGCTTTTTAATATATAGCCAAAAATTGTTAGTGTTCAATTCCAGCTGAACTTCCTTTGCTCAATGGGGGAAAAATCCCTTTGGACTTTTTTTTTTTTTTTTTTTTTTTTTTAATATTTGATCATATTTTTAGTTGAAAGTGTACATATTAGCCGGCAGCTCTTTCAGGCCTTGAAATATCTTCTGGTAATGAAGGCCAGACCTTTGCATAATGATAGCAGAAGCAACTATTTTGTTTTTAGTGGGCATTAGAAGGTTTCTTTAGGCTTGACCTTATATCTGTTAAACATTGTAATCATCTTGGGAGATACCACTTCAGGAAGCATATCCATTAATCTTTTCCACTTGGTTTGATTTCACCCTCAGAGTGTATGGATCTCTCTTAAAAGGCTTCTATCAATTTATTTATTTATTTCACAGCACAAAAATCACTTAGGAAAGGGAAGTAGCAATACACTTTTCTTTTCACCCCATACAGTGGAGTGATGTATATTTCTCTTTCCATAGTGTGACTTGAAAGATCAACGGGCTTGTTTGGCAGAGGTTCTGCGTAATGACTAATGCTTTAGAAGTTATGTAAATAAGGGTGCTTGTGTATGTGTGTATGTGTTATGTCAATAAGCGTGATAGAACGACGTATTTTAAAAACATTTCTGTTAAAATAGTAAGTCAAGGAAACAGAGCTTTGAAATATTTCTAAATGATGTCAGAACCTGTGAGAAAAGCCCTACTTTATGATCTACTCAGTAGTTCATGTGCTGCTTGTTCGTTAAGCAGCAACAAAATACAAAGGTTTGCCTTAGTAAGTTAATTTCTGTTTGTCTCTTTCAGTGTCTTTTTGTTTGCATGCATGTTTACCTGCAGTTTTCTATTTTTTTTCTTTAGGTAGAATAGTAAGAATGGGACCATTATGGGACATGTAATTGAAACGTAGCAACTGACTTCCCTTTTATTTCATATAAGCTATTCAGAATTTCTTAGGCATGTAAAATTCTTTCAGAGTATTTATTGATATATCATTGCGAGCCATGACATAGTATTTTAAAAACAACAGAAACGGTAAAATCGTGTCATTAGTAGAGCTGTATACTCGGTCAGTGTAGTGCCTATGTTGAAAATATGACTGTATCTTTTTAGTTTTGCATAGAAGGGAGAGATCTGACAGACGTATTTGCTGGAAAGTGAGCGAATTCTACAGTGATAAAACTGGATAATTACATGTTCCCAAAACCTTTTCAGCACAGAAGTAGGTGTTCTTTTAAAACACTATTCTGTGGCAACAACAAATATTTGTGACATCATTGTAAGAGGTTTCCTGCCAATTTTTAGTTTACTCTCCTTCAAAAAGTCTAAAATTCTTTGGCACTGGTGAAACTGCTACACATACCCATCGTGTATTCAAGTATTCAGTGAAGTTTTAAATAATTCTCTTTCAATTAGTAGAACAGGAACCTGAAAAATGGATTTTCTCTTAAAGAAACAAGAATCAGTACATAGATATTTCTCTCTTCCTCTTGTATATTTTAAAGACCTCATATCGGTTTTATGTTTATATGTTTACTGTTTTGTCCTGTTAAATTAAGAAGAAAGAAAACAGTAGTTTAAGTTTGAAAATTGTTGCTTGGGATTAGTTTACTCAAATGTGTTGCGAGTCTTGCAAATTGGAAAGAATAATATAAAATTAGGTGTACTGGTAAACTAGGTTAATGAGAATCGTTCATTTATAGCGGCGAATACATATCTATCAATCAATTTTTTTTTTTTTTTAATGTCAGAAGAAACATTCCAGCAAGCTAATGTGTTTAAGGGAATCATATCAGGCACAGATAGGTACTGGAAGGGATAGAAAACAGATAACCTGCAATAAAATGATTTACAGATGGGTCATTATCTTCTATAGAGAGGTTACAAAGATCATATCCTTTATAAAAACAGAATGTAATTCTACAGATCTAGGGGAATTATCTAAATGCATCTGAATATATAGTATTTTCTGAGTGACTGGTAGAATTTATCAAAGTGAAATTTGTTAGCCTTCTTATCAACAGCGTGTTATTTTAAGATATAGAAAATGACTCTCTTGTGTTTTAAATATTCTTTATTTTACCCAGTTGATGAAGTGAAGCCTGGGAAACATTTTGCCTCTTATACTATGAAATTTTAAGCTCAACTACTTAAATAATATGTATAAAAATGTTATCTGCATATTTTTAAAAAATGTGTAAAGTTTGATGTTAGGGAGCTATTGAATTTCATAACCTGTTTCCTATAGTGAGTGTCTAAAATGGATCTTTTCTATCGGTGGTAAGACAGGATGTCATTTAAATATTTTCTCTTTCTTCTTCAGCTCGACAGAAAGGTACACAGGCAATTGTTCCTCCAGTCTCTCGTAGACTGACATGAGGCAACAGGAAACTCTAAAACCTCAGAGGTGCAATATTGATTTGATTCCTAACTGCAAATCCTTCATATCATTGCTCAAAATATCTAACTTTACACCAATATTAGCCATTCTTTTTATAGTGACACCATGCTTAGTAAAAAACTTCTAAGCACTGAGGTCAGGTGTTGAGATTGGATTCTAGTTTATTTTTTATGAATCAGATAAAGATTTCTGTGCATGAGACCGTATGTGAAGATGAGAGAACAAGAACATTTCCATATCAAAGGCAATATATCTGAGGCTGCATAGTAATTAAAATGCAGTGGTTTGGACTCTGTGCACTAGCACTTAAGCAGAGCGTTGTTGGGACCTTGTGCAGCATGCAGGCGGTTGTCTCTTGCCTACTTCTAGAAATATAATTTTGTACAAACATTTATGCCAGTCCACACTTTTCTGTGGATAATTTGTATTTCATCCAAACCATTCAAAGTAGAAGTTATTTTTTGAGCAACCCCCTCATTATGGCTTTTGTGCATCAACTATTTTTATTCTGGTTGTTTGTATTTCCTCTTACCAGAATGATGGCTTGTTTATAGTCATATTTTTTGTGTGCTTCTCTAAGACCCCTTATACATACCACTGAGATTTTACTACTTGTTCAGAATGTCTTTTATTACAAGAAAGGTACAGATATATTTTTAAGTGCGTGAAAGATGGTGCAATTTCTTACGCACCATGCTTTATGGCAAATAATGCTTGTACTGAAACCCAATGTTTTTAATGGTACAATATGTATTTATTGATTATGACTAATTGTTACGTAACACAAAGAGAATATACATTGCTTCCAAGATTTTCCTTATGTGGGAAAATCAATATAAATTGTGCCACATCTGCTCCATATCTGGATACTGTATTCTGGAATAAATATGACTTTAATTCCAGAGTAGATTGTCCTCGTAAGTAGCTGTTCCGGAAGGGCTGCTGTCAAATTGTTTACTTCATAAACTCTGTTGGTCAGTGTCCCAGTGTGGAGGAGGCTGTGAGCACTGCAAATGCCCTCATTACTCATACACGCTAGTTCTGAGAGGCTCTGTCCATTAATGCTGCAGAACTATTGAGGTGAAGCTTTAGGGAAGACTTCGTATTGAAATTCAGTGTTACGGTAGTCTTAGAAACCTCACTCCATTTTTTTGTGAATTACAGATTATAATTGTTTTATGAGTATGTGAGCACTTTGAGCTGTAATGTCACACTTCTAGAGGATGGTCTGTATGCTTCTTACATCTGTATTATTGTTGTGGATGAGCTTGTTAAACAGTTCCTCACCATTTGTGGTTTGTAAAAACCCATGGTATTTTTGTACAAGTAGGGGGGTTAACCTCAATGTCGTGGCCTAATTCCAGCTAAGATAGGATGTAGTTGCCCATCTACATTCCTCTTACAGTTTTAACTGGCTCAGTTAATCCTCATTTCCTCTCCTAAATGTAGTCATGTCCTAAGGACACTTGCTGCATTTTATCTCAGAAGTACCAAATACAGCTATTGAAATAATATGTGGAATAAATAATGAATCTCACTTTCAGAGCTTTCCAGGTAAGAGATGTTTCATACACCTGACCGACTTAGTATTGGAGTGAACATTTTGAAGGATTTTATTATTAGATATTTGAATTTTGAGCTATTTGAGAGGAACATTTTCGATACAAGAGGACAAATCCTCACCTGGCATAAGCCTCATTTATTTAAGTGGTAGAGTGCCATTTTACTGTTGCTGCAAATGTGCTGTTCAGGATACAATGCGGTTCCCGCTGCATCCAGTGGAAAAGTCTTTTTGTGACTGTGCTGGGAGTTGCGTTGCTGGTGAAGGCCTTGCTCACCTTGAATTCAATGTAGAAAACAACTTGCTTTGGCTTCACTTAGGTCAGAAGTGAGCTTCATCTACACTAAGTTGTTTATGGCTTTAGGAGGAAATTAACTGGACTTCATCTAATGTGAACTCTATAGCAGAGCATCTATCTCCCCACACTCTCTCTCTGGTCTGAGAGTGATGATCTTTCTACTGAGCCTTTCATGTCATCAATCCATTCCTAAGGGACTCATGTAGGCCACTGCAGTAAGAACATACTTCATTTAACTTTATTAACAAATTTTTATGTTCATAAAGGGAAATGTTTCAATTGATTTTTAGTAAACTCACATTCTGCTATAGATGCCAGATAAATTGTAGGAGAACCCTTCCATACTTTGGCAGAGTTGGGTGTTTTGAATTCAACTATGTATTTGTACAGAAGTAGAATTTTGATTAATGTTGGTATGTTCATTCAGCTGTAAAATGGGATCTTTGGTTTCCAATGGAAAATATATCTACAATTTGTAATTTGATATAGAAATATTTGATCAAAAATAATGTGTCAACTGTATGTCCTAAAAATCTGTCATTTTTGGTTTTTTAATTTTATTTTTATCTCTCTCTCTCTCTCTCTCTCTCTCTCTCTCCCTCTCTCTCTCCGTCCATCCTTACTGGAGGAAGCATGTGTTTGTGTTTCAGATAGAGAGGCTTGGAAGACGCCAAGTCACTGCTTTCTTTTCATCACTTTGTATCTACATGCTTGCATACGTAAGTGCATATGCACTTTTGCAGGGTACCAGTGTGAGAAAGACAGTGGAAAAGTGTAGAGGAGAGGATTCTAATGTCATTTTCTGTTATAGGAACAAAGAGCAAATTTGTAGTAGCTTTAAGTATGGTGTTATCAGGGTAATCGCTAGTTACTGCAGTGCCTGGTAGTCTTCTATAGGTTCTAGTTGCAATTATGCTATGTGTTCTTTTCACCGTAGGTCTATGGTGGAAGTTATTGCACCGAAGGCATTTCTCTTTTAAAGTAACAATGACATCCTTTCATTTATTTAGATATGATCAGCTATTCATCTTGATTTCATAGGCTTAACAGGTGGTTAACTGGGGTTGAGAAGGGATAAGCAGTATGAAGGTTATTAGTATATTTAGAAAGATGTAATGAGATGAAAAAAGTGTGAAACAGCGAGGAGAGTTCAAGGAAGAAAGGTTGCTATACCAAATAATGTCTTGGAAGGAGAAGTAAGAGAAAATGTGACTTATTATCAGTTCTGTGTTGCAGTAGTACAACAGATCATTGGTATTCTTAATAGTGTCATTTTTGTACTTTGGTTACTGTTAGAGTATCCCAAGTTACAAATTCCCATGTTAGAATTTCCTCTTCCTCTGGAAACTCCTTTTATTATTTCAGTATTCACTGCCACTAAACAATAGCGGTTCCATCTGTAATGTTTATTGTAAGGATGTAACAAGAACTGTATGCAGTGATGCTTGTGAAAATGCACTGCTGTGCGTTTGGTGAAGCGGGTGGGTGTGCCTGCTAGCAGTTGCTTTGAAAACACCATCGCATAAGTGTGCGATAGGAACAGCATTGAATTACAGACCCCAAGTCAAGAGGATGCCCTAAAGTGAAAGGCTTTGAATCCTCTGAGCCTTGTGTGTCGTCTTTCCGGGAGAGAGAAAAAAATAGATAGGTGAGTGAAGGCAGCTGAAACACCCGAGAACTAATTCCTGAGAGTTAGCTGGACTTTCAGTTTGTGAAGTCTCCTCTTGGACAGGCTGAATTTGGGTTTTGGTGATTTGGAGTACATTACAGAACATGACCAAAAGCAGAGGGAGCAGGAGGGAATTTACACGTCTGTACACTTTAAGTTTACACTTCTGTAAGAGATCACACTCACTCACAATTCAGCTAAGAAAAGTGTGAACTTGAAGGCATAAATGGTTGTTGAACCAACTTCTGTTTTTTTTTTTTTTTTTTTTTTTTTTGTAAAAGTCATGCAGAAATGACTAGGGTAACAAATTAAGCAGCAAGAGACAAATCCAGGCCCAACTTATATTTGCTCATTGCATTCCTGTTGTGGAAAACTTTCGATTTCAGTAATTCAGTGTGGGATGATTAGATAAAGAAGGTGAATGCTTGCTTCCGCTCATGCTGTCCAAGTGTGGCTCCCACATGATGCTTCCTGTCTTTCACATATTGTCTCTTCAGTATCAATAGCAACTAGATGCAAATCAGCCCAGCATCTGCTAGCTTGTTTTCAGCTGACCGGGCTAAATGGCAGATATGGAATTTGTCGCCAGGGGGCTGTGACCTCATCACATACAAATGGCATTCCCACAAGTAGGTAATGAAGCACCCCTATTGAGTGGAGCTCAAGTCCAAATCCTCAGCAGAGTTATTACATATTCAATTTAAACAGGTCTCCCTAACTTTAAAGTTGTCCCTTGGTATTTTTTTTTTCTTTAATCCACGCCCTGTTGTAGCTGGAGCCAGCAGCTGTCGCTGGTCTTTGCTGAGTCCACACTGTGCTGAACTGGGACTTCTGGAAGGTCTGTGGGAGAAGAGAAGGGAAGAGCAAAACTGAAGAAGAGGAAGGAAAGGGATACGAAAGGACAAAGATGGGAGGGAAGAGTGAATGGGATGAACTGAAGAGTGACTGTAATGTTCTTATTGCGATCAAATATGCATAGGGAACTTCTGCAATCAAATAATAACTGATCATAGCTTGATATATTTACATTTTTAGAAATTCTACATATAGCTCTTATTATGTTGACTTTCTAATTAGCATGGATATATTAAAATTTTGTGTTTTACTGATCCTTCTAACAATTGACAGGTAACAAATGTTATTGAAAGACTAAGCAGATTCTGAATTATTTGTATAAATTAACAAGTCAAATACATAGGAATATAGGATAAGAAAGAAAACGATGATATGTGGAGCCAGATCTATTAGTGGATATAGCCTTTCAAGTCATATTTAATGACTTTATTCTCCTGCTTCATCCCTTCTGGTTTCCACGAAACTGAGAACAAGATACCAAAAATCATCATTCCTATCGCCCACAATCAAGTGGGATATTAACTGGGCCTAGAGTGGGACTAATGACTGAACAGATGCTGATATGTAAAACAGGAAAATATTTTTCATATTTTCTCAGCTTTGCAGTAGGTTGTGCAGCACTTTCTATCTATAACATGCTTTCAGTGAGTGGTTTTTTGTGTGTGGGTTTTTTTTTTTTGACTTCCCATGATAGACAGTTATTTTAGAAGAACTAAATCACGGCCTGCAGTCTTCCAGTTTTGCATATTGGGTGGGACTGGAGCTGCTGTCCCATGTGTAGTAAAAGGTTTGGGCTGGCCTGCGTGATGTGTTGTGGAGGTAATAAATAGGAACCAGTCTATAACTACAATAAATACGAAGCTTCATCTTGAGAAGCATTGAACTACTGCACTTCCAGAGAAGGACTCACAGATCTTCCATACCTCTGCAAAGAGTGCCTAGGTTTAGTAGGATCATCTACTGCCATGGTCTGATTGGAATTCTTGGGCATATAAAAATATGCATCACAGATGTATGTCAACTCTTTTACTTGGTGAATGCTGTAGTCCAAGCTTCCAAAGAGTAATGTTCTCTCCAGCTGAAGCTGCCAGATCATGTCAATCTTGATTGTCTGATGATTTCAGGGTCGCTCCATTACTGGCTGCATGTGTTTTTTAATTCATTTCTGTGTCCCAGTGTAGTATAGTTGCCCAAATGAAATGTGGCAACCAGTACATAAAAGACAAACCTTTCACAATTTGTTTCCAACCTTGTTTCAGGCATGGTAGTACATGGGGTTCTTTCCATCCTCTTCTGGTTTTTGTGTGAAAATTCTCATTTGGTTAGTGTCTCAGTATCTTTACTAAGCTTTTTAAAAAATCAGATTATCATAAAATGCCTTTATTTGTGTTTAAAAATATTTGACATACCATATTTTTGCAACAAATAAAATTCTGAAATTAGAAAGAAAAGAAGGATGAAAGAAAAAACAAAATCCCTTTTGCACATAAAGGCTGCTTTAACATTAGTTCTTATTTCTGTGAAGTAACAATTTTTATTTGCATCTTGCTCTTGTGCTCTCTCTTGTCTGAAAGCACATCAGGTGACAAGGGCATTTTTCCTAGGCCACACTCGGGCCTCAGTCCCCTCCTGGTGAACGGCAGAGCTCTGGCAAACTCAGCTGCTGGCTGGAAAATTCCTGTTTGCCAGAAGTCAGTGACGTCCATGGGCTCCAGTGCAAGAGCTGTAACAAATAGGATCAAAGGTGTGCAGAGCAGTTTGACTGTTACCACAGTTGTTGTATTAAAATACATATCAGTGATAAACTGGGTAATTGGGGTTGATTCACAATAATTCATTCTTAGTGGTGGAAGGAAGGGTAGTCTGAGCTTGTAATCTCTGAACGGTACAAGTCCTCAGAATGAAAATCAGCATTATTGACTTAGGCAGGTAGAATATTCATTTGCTGAAACTCTTTTAAGTCCAGCTGATACCAATCAGGATTTAGTCCTGCAAGATACCAAGTGCCCTGGTCCTGGCTTAAGAGGCTGTGTAAACGCATGCTGAGCTTTAAACCCTGAGAATAATCTTAGTGGGAATGAGACTATGTGTGTGCTTAAAATTCAGCATGTAGTTAAGTACTTCGCTGGATTGGAGCCAACATGCTTAGCGCTTTTGGGGACTGAGTCCTTATTCAGTAGTGATGTTATTTATAACTTTTTTTTTTGGTTTATGCATTTCTTCACTGATGTGTTTTTTGTTTGATGGTCAGCCTTCAACATGGTCAGGGTTAAAAACTTTTGGGGCTTGTTGTGTCTACAAAACATCTTTGGAGGGAATAACTCATTTTTCATAATTACTGATGTTAGATAAGTATGTCCTTTATAATCAACTTGTGTTTAGTATGGAAACACTAAGATTTTTGATTGATACTCTAATGTTTGACCCAGAGTTTATTTCTGCCTTTGTTTTAGAACTGTGTTATTTATCTGCAGAAATTAACTGCCCAGATATATTTAGTATATCAAATTCTAAAGATAAATTAGTTTTAGGTTTTTCGGATGACTTTTTGTGTTTCCAAGTTCTCTTTGCTTTCTCCCCAGCTTTTTTTCTCATTTCAGAGGAGTATTCTTCGGCCAGTAATTAGCCATGGGCTTTCTCTGAGTTGTGGTCTCTGGACAGTTCAGTCAGATATGTGGTCTCCTCTCAACATATCTTGGCCATGTGGAGTAATGGTGCTGATTTGTTTTCCTCCTCTCATATGTCTTACAACACAGGATCACCCTGCTCCTTCCTTAATGTTGCTAGTCATAAAAGCCAGAGAAAACTCAAGACAGCTGAAGACATCCTGGGCAAGAGTAATGGATGCATTTTTTCCTGAACAGGAGCAAATTTTGGTCTTGTCTGATCAGTGAGGAAAGAGCATTTGGTCGTCTCAGGACTTTTCTGTGTTCCCACACAGGTGGAATATGGGTACTCTTGAGCGCTGTCCTAAATCTTGACTGTCTGTCTTTTTCAGCACCATCTTTCAAAGAGCTGAGGTAGGGCATATGTAGCTTAGACTGGAGTGCAGCCGGGCAAGTTGTTGCAGGTCTAGCTGGAGGGACAGAGGAAATCATTCACTTAGTTCTTCTTTCATGCCTCTCAGCTGAGGTGCAGAGCACGGCTGCGCAAGTTGCCTGTTAGTATCACTGCAGCAAGGGGAGCATAACCTGCAGCTGGACCGGTGCCGTGTGTGAGGGGAGGGAGGGAGAGTCCAACCGAGAGCAGGGGGCAGGAACGCTGGAATCTTTTCAATGGGCTCTGGGCAAATTCCTGAGGGGTGGAACAACCTATTGCCTTGTGTAGCTCTGGCAGCCAGGGGTGCTAGTGTGGGTGCCACCGACCTGGGAGATGTGAGAACTCGGCATTAACCTTTGTTTTGTCATTGCCACGCACTGTGTTTGCCAACCAACACATTACTTCACTGACAGTGCCCTCCTTTCCCCTCCTGTCTGATCTATTTAGACTCTAAGGTAAAGACTCTTTCTAACTGAGTGTTTGCACTGTGGATATCAGTTCTCAGTGTGTTCTAGGAATAAATAATAGTTGCAAATACAAGAGCAGATAGTTTTTTTTATGCTGTTGTGGGGATGTGTGCTCTGAATCCCAAAGAAGAATCTCATTTCTAATTCAGTGTCGATAAGATTCTACACAATTTCAAGCATTACAGATTATTTTTGCCAATTGTCAGAGATTCATTGAGAGAGGATGGTGAAGCATGGGAACTTTTAAAAAACACTTATCACTTCATGTCTCTTAGATGGTCCAAAAATGCTTTTGAGAAATTAGTATGGTAAACATGTTCACAGTTGTATGTTTACTAGCAAAATACATCAGGCTGTGCCACTGATTTTTAATTTTTTAATCAGAGTTCAGCTTTCTCTTAATGACAAGTGGACTTCTTTTGTATTTTTACTATTATTCTAAAGGTTTATTCAGCTTGACAGTTGTAGGATTAAGCTTTGCAAACAAAAGGATAATATATCCTATGTTTACAAGTTAGCCAGAGGCCAGGTTTTATAAACTTTGAAGCTACAGCTATTGCTCATTTATAAAAAGGACTAGTCAGCTTTCCAAGACACAAAATAAATCCAGCAATGGAGCTGATTTCCTTAGGAGTTTGCTGCTCTCATTTATAATAATATATTTTGACCTAAAGCAATGTTACATGGGAAACTTAAAAACGTTTTAAAAGAGGTCAAAAATGGAGCTCAAAACACAGGCATATGGGGCCTGATTCTGACAGTATCATATATCTCCTGGGAGAAGCCTTAGTTCCCCTGTAAGGAGCACTTTGCAAAGGACATTGGGTCCCTTTCAGAATAGCAGTCGCATAGGATCTTAGAATCTGCTCTTACAGTGCATCCAAACAGATACAGCGGCTTTCGTTAGGAAACATCTGATAATAAGGTCACAGCTGGGCCCATAGTCATCCATGGTAGTAACTGAGAAAAGTATCAGTGTTTTCTATTGAAAACCATGTAGTCAAGTTATTAAGCTTAAAATTTAAACTCAGAAGAGATGAAAAGTTGATATCAAGACAAATGATGAATTCTGAAAAGGGGTTTTGAATGCATTGGGCAACTCCAGCATCTTTAAAAACATAAAACTTCAGGAAATTCCACCTAACCACAGATTCATGGTAGTGAAGGAATAACTTGTATTTCCCTCAGAATGTTCATATTTACAGCAGATGAAGATAACAGATAAAGTATGGCTGTAGTGTTGGACATTTCTGTTTATTTTTAAGTAACGATGGTGTATTGAAATGATGAGATAGGATTTGCCAGTGACTGTGGTGCACAGGGCTGTAGCACTGAGGAGGTGCTGCCCTGTTAGTTCTCAATCTTGTCACTTCTGGGGAACAGCAGTGAAACTGTTTGTTCCTGACAGCAGACAGCCCCACTGCAGGGCCCTGGTTTCATGTTACATTAAGTATTAGTGCTGTTCTTTCAGGAGCTATTATGCTGTGACATCAAAGATTTTCTGACAGGGCAGTTGTAGGTTAGCACTGAAGTTGTCTACTGAAATTTTTAAGAATGGAATTAAATATATATGATCGGATTTAATATGAGAGATTGGAAACTGCATATAAAATGGAGTTAGTGGTTAAAGAAAGCTGCAAGAACAATTATTTGATTTGGCCTATTTGCTCTTTCTTGTCCGAGGTGATTTTATTGCCTCTAATTCTACAGCAGTTCCAAGAATACTGCCATATGTTAACATTTTTGTACAACTGATTATTTTCTGAAAAATGTGTGAAACGGGAGGAAGAGGACTTTTATAAGATAAGTGTTTGGTATACCCCTGCAGAGCCTAGTATAAATTAAGCCTTGAACAATAAATGTAATGGGCCACGTTCTTTTTTTACTGATTGCCTAGCCTAATTACTTAAAAAGATCAAGATACGTATTTTAAATAATGAGAAAGTGATTTAAATGGCAAGGAAAAAAAGTATAGGAGTGATTTCTGAAACTTTCAGCATTTTGTAAGAGAGATAGACTACAAGCACATCTAGATTATGATTTAGACTATTGTTCTTTGGAAATTCACAATCCAGTTGCTGCCCGATTTAAAGGGAAGATGAGAGGAATTTGAAGCAAGCTGGCTCTGTGTAGCAGCTCTGGATAAAAAAAAAATCTTGAATATGTGTGACTTCAAATGTTCCTGTAGATTCTTCTGTGGTGAAATCAGCGTTGCTGCAACTATAAAATTACTATTATGCTCTGATGAGGCAAGTTCAGTGCAGGAAATATCAAAATTAATTTTGGAAACGCATGTCTACATATTTTTAATTACGTTACTAAGACATTTGTTCCATTTACTATCAAGTGAATCATCTATTAAAAATGAAAATGTGTACAATAGAGTAATACTTTTCTAGTAAAAAAATAGTGAGAAGTTGAACAGCACTCTTTAGTCATAAATGAGATACTCACATAATTCTGCTTATTGAGAATAATAATAACTACTTTAAGATCACTGACGTTACCATTTGAAGCAAGTATAATGGATTTTTGTTTTTCATCAAAAAACAAAAAAGTTACTCTTATGTGAAATTAAGCATAAAAATCATATTCAGACATGAAGAAGTTACATAAAAAATGTAACTCTTTGTGGTGGTGGTTGTTTTTTATATTATTATTATTATTATTATTATTAGGCCAAGAATTAGCAGTATGATTCTGAAGTCCTTCCTCAGATAAATAGATCTTTCTTTTGTTTTGAGGCTATTCTGATGCCTAAAAGCTTGAAGGATTAATATTGAAGTTTATATAGCAGTAGGATAAGCTGTTTGTGCGATTCTAATTGACCAAAACTAACTGTATGGTTGCTTTGATCAGGCATAACAATTTTTGTTTGTTTAGATAACATTGCTTGACTTCTCCTTTGGTTTTCCTGCATTGCAAAATGGCTATCAGCAAATCAAAATCTTTATGGCTGAGTGTTCAGAGGTGGCCAGTTTAGAAAGAAAATGCAACCTTTTATACAGATGTGTGAAGCTCTGGGAATAGTGTCACTACCCTTAGGAAACACTCACTGACAGGTGGCAACAGCAGAATACAAAATTATTCTTTAGCTCTATAAGCTCAAATCGTGTCATTTAGAATATACACAAAGAAAAAAATGTAGTAGAGCTGGATCTCACAGGGAACTTTTATAGTGCTTACAAAGATACAGGATGAGCTAGTGTATTTAGAGCATTTGTTGATCAATAATTCTAATGCCTCAAGAGTGTGAGATTATGGGTAGGTTTTTCTTCCTCTAGTAGTCTATAAGTAAAAAGGTGCCAAGTAAACCTGTGTTTTGAAACAGGGTGTTAGCGAGCTGGGTCTACATTAAGGAACCCGATTTACTATTTTATTATTTTTCATAGAGTATCTTTTCATTTATCCTATAATCACAGAGCCTAAGGGCTTAATGTTAAATTCAGGTAACAATACTTACCAGTATATCTGCAGTGTGTCCATCTTGAGTACATTTGTCTCTTATGTTCATATTATCTCTTAGTTATATATTTTTTTCTCAAGTATTAGAGCTGTTGCTGTATTTCAGAATAGGAAACTGTTTAAGGAGGACTTGTCAGAAGTTCTCTCATTATAGGAGGGTCTAGAATCCTTTCAATTTCCTGCACAGAGCGCCTGGTGTTTGTTGAGCAGCTAATATTTCAATTTCTATTTAAATAAACAGCAGTAGAGCTGACTTGGTAAGTGTGCCACTAAATAGATCATGTTACCACTTAACTTAGGCCTAATGCTTAACAGTCTGGTTTGCTCCATTTGATGGCAACTTTCATATAAAGGCCAAGTGGTCCCTGAAAATAAATGAGCAATAATATTGTATTATAGTGGCAGTTATATTTAGATGGCTACAAGTGCAAAATTGAGCAAATATCTAAACATATAAATAAACATTAAGCAAGCTTTTAATTATGTAGAAGAAACAAAGACTTTATTTTTCTGTACCTCAAATATGTTCAAACAATAGTATTGCACAGACCTTATGTATTAAAAACTAGAAAATCTGAACTTCTGACAGGCCAATCTGTCACTAGCTTTCTCAGCTGTAGAATGAAAATGAGAATTACCAAATTGTTAATGGAAGGTGTGCACGTGTGTACGCCTACAGACAGTGTGATACCTTCTGCAGCCTCAGCGAGATAACGCCACATTTCCTTGGCTTTTGTTAGACTCTGCAATACTTAAGCACATCTCAGAGGTTGTCTTTGTTTCTTCTTGTGTCTTTAAAATGTGTGAATACCATAAGGAAAACATCAGAGGAAGGTGGTAGGGTTTCTTCTCTCAGCGTTCAGTTTTGTTTGGGTGAAAATATAATGGATCAGGATGTTAAAACTGGCAAACAGAATCAAAATCAGGAACTTGAGTCCTTGTTTGCAGAATGTTTGCATGTATTAGTGCTGTGCTTCGGCAGTTCAGAAGGAATCTTGTGGAAGACTGAAAATCCTTAGGATTTACAATTAACATGATTACAGGTTTTTTTTTTTAACAGTTTTTTTTTCTTTTTTTTCTCTCTCCTTCACATGAAACACAATAAGGATGGTCTTATCCATTTTCCACTTTTTTTTCTGTATGCTTGTTAAAGTCACTAGGTAGATGCTAAAAATGTCTTATCTGCCTTAGCTCCTCATTCTTACCAAATATCTCCAAATATTCACAGAAGTCCGTCCTTTCTGACTGCTATCTCAGAGCTGGCTGCTAGAAATGAAAAGTCGGTGGAAAACAGCCATTTAAGGGCTCCCACTTTGGAGATGCTGTAGGCACTAGGAATACTTTAGGCAACTTTTTAGACTGAGATTGCAAAAGCTAATAACTTATTATTAATATGCTATGATACAATATTTAATTATATATTATTTAGGATATATATTATTATATGCTGTACATAGAAGAATCACAGAATGGCTGAAGTTGGAAGGGACCTTTCAGGATCATGTAGTCCAACTCTCCTCTCAAGCAGAGACACATAGGGCACGTTGCTCCAGGTGGCTTTTGAGTATCTCCAAGGAAGGAGATCCCACAGAATTCTGGGCAGCCTGTTCCAGTGCTCCATCACCCTCACAGTAATTTTTTTTTCCTCATGTTCAGACAGGACTGACTGTACTGCAGTTTGTGTGTGTTGCCTCTCATGCAGTCACTGGGCACCACTGAGTCTGGCCCAGTCCTCTACAGCCTCCCTTCAGATACTTAGACACACTGATAAGCTCTCCTCTCAGCCTTCTCAACTCCAGGCTGATCAGGCCTTTTCTCTCAGCCTTTTCTTTTCATCATCCCAGTAGTATACTTAATATGTGTAATATTTATTACTGCTTATTACTGAATAGGACTTTGTCTCTTCTGACCTGCCAAAAGCCCTAAAGAACTGGCAAGGCACTGTTTGCTGTATACATGTAAGCAAGAAAGTGCTGGCACCCACCTTGAGTCAGCAGCAATAGCTGTTATTCTTGTGCAGTATATTTGCTATTATACTTAGTAGCAAATATAAGAACAAAAAAGAGACTGGCTGAATTTACTGTGTCAGGGAGGAGATAATTTGCCTCCCTGCTTTTGCTCTGCAGTTTCAGGCTAGCTTGTCATGTTAAGCCCTGTTTGGGTTGACCTGTGAAGTTTCTGATAACCGGCATATTTCTTCAGATTTGGAAGGAGGCTAGTGCTTTCATAGGAGTGAAGCTCAGAAGAAAATAAATGTGGACCTTGGAGGAGTTTCCTTCTGGTGCTGCATGCCTTTTCTGTGTAGTTTCCTTTCAGTCTCTGTTTTGCTCTCAACTGTCTGCACAAACATGTCTACACTGCCTTGCTGGTTAAAAAGTGAGTTATGCATGATTGCTACTGCTTGTATTTTGTGTGGAGATGATAAGGGACATGGGAGCATCTAGATAGACGAATTACTAGTGCACTGGCCTTAGTGAATCCTCTGCTCTTGAGAGAGAAATACTGTAGGCAAGTATGTTTATTCTCACTTTTCCAGTTGGGAAACTGAAGCAGGAAGGTTTCAAGATGGTTTGGGTCCTAGCCAGAATTAGAACTTCGAAGATATGGCTCATTTCCAGGCCTATGCTTAAATTGCAGACCATCTCTCTCTCTTTTTTCTTATGCAATATCTTGCAACAAAGATAAGATTTTCTGTACTAGTACATATGCAGTTAGAAATAGTTCTTTATGTACTTAGTGCTGCCTCTTCTCTATGGTTTCTGATGGAGCATATGCCTGCTTGATCCATGCTCCGGTGAAGATGCAGACTGTTCATAACAAATCTGTTGTTTTTTCCTGTTCCCTTCCTGCCTGAAGGGGACTGCTGTCTTATGTAGTGGGCCATACCGATTTATAACAGCAGTAGTTCTGTTGCAGTGAATTCCAGATTACAGCAGGCTCCGACATGCTCTGGAGTTCGCCCATCTTGCTCTTAGTTAACTAGCCGTGAGCTCCCACCATATGTAAGACCGAACAGCTGTATCTCTCTTACTTGCCATTACTGCTACTGCAAGTGGGGCCTGAAATGCAAACCTACCTCTTCACTGCACAGTGAGGGAACAAGTTAAATTACTAGAAACTTTCTTTTAATTCATTTTGTCCTTAGATTTCCCCTGTGTTTGTTTCATCCTATCTCTGTTTTACGACTCAGCAATATATTCTGTCTTGAAAACAACATTAAGAGTAGTTACGTGCACACACACTGAGAGGAGAATCTCCCCCCACCGTGTTTACAGCAACACCTCTAGGTGACGGCAGGCAGTAAGCTGGCTTTTTATAGAGCTCCAGACTACAGATCATTAGCTTGATATGGTGGCTCAGTGGTGCAAAGTCATTTGAATATTTATTACCCTGCTTAAGACTTTCTCTTTTCAAGTGGGAAATAAATGTGATAAGACCCCCTTTATGTCCTCTTGTTTTACATGCTAAAGCAAAAATACATGAAATGGATTTTAATTGTATTTCCTTGGAACTCATGTCTTAGAGACCAGCAACTTAGATATTAAGCATAAAAAAAGTGTTTTGAACAACTGCTCAAGTCTGCAAAGTCTTTTTTTCCAACCTTCTCTCAGAGTATGGTAGGATATTCAGTTCCAAAAATGAGTTGAATTTTCAAAATTTAATACATAAATATTCATGTATGACATATAAAAAGGCTGCTTTATAAATGTGTATTTGAATGGGGCACTGTTACTTAAGTGAAGTACAAATTCAAAGGCTCCTGAAAACTGGACTTTGCCAACAGTCACAGATTTTGAGAAATAGTAACAAACCAAACATTGTGTAAATGAAGCCGGGGGGTGGGGGACACTATTACAATACGATCAGCAAGACATGAAAGCCAGCAGCAGGCAACAGAAAGGCAGAGACAGCCTCCTGAATATATTTTAAAGGTAGAATGTTGTCAGTGTGTTTTCATTTAGCTATTTTAAGATGTCTACGTTTCACTTGCTGCAGTCACAAATTCTAACTGTGAATAATAGGAATCATTATGTGGGTGTAAATGGTATATTGACTACATTTTTCAGGCTCAAACACACCTTCCTTGTTGGCAGTGGAAAGCAATGAATGAGGCATTTTATTAAAACTGGTGCTTGTGGTTCTAATCAAAGGTCACTGGTTAGCTCTCACTTTTCAGTCTCAGATTTGTCTAGATGTTTGATCAGGGGGCTGCAATGAAATTATTATGACAAAGACTTTGTACTAGGCGGTATCTGTCTGCTGAAACTTGAAAGTCTTTGCCACAGTGATGCTGACAGCATGTGAATGCTGAAAGAATGTGCAAGAAATGTTATGTCTTAAAGAAACCTTTACTAAGTATCATCTTCCCTTTGTGTTACGTTTGAAATCATTTCAGTTGCTATTAAGGTACGAATGAAAAGGTGTTTCATTGATTAAAGGTAACGTGTTTTTTTTTTTCAAGTGTACTGTATGCTTTAAGACTGTCTTCCCATTACTTACTCTGTTGAGTCCCTGCTGCACATAGCAAGTTCATTAACATGCAGATATGCAGTGATTGAAGTCGGGTTGCCTTTTACACTGGAGTTGTCTTGATATAATGAGCTTCTCTTTAATGTTCAAAAAACTGTTGTTACTTTCTAAAAGGGGTTTGTTTGTGAATTTCATTAAATTTAATTCCATCTTCAAACAATTTCAGTATTGTTCATTGTACTACAATTAACTTGCTTGCTGGCGCTAAGAACTTTTTTTTTAAACCAATGTATTGTAAGTTTTAGGCGCTGTGAGGTGGAGGGGGGGGTTGTTATTAATATTGAATGAGAGAACTGCTATTTAACTCATGGATTCAATATTTTAATTGGTGTCTGTGTGAAAAAGTAGTAGAGGGAAAGTAGGTTAGGGTTAGTCTTACTCTTTTTCCTCTTCCGTAGAGAAAGGCAGCATTCTGTCAGGGACACAGAAGAAACACTTCACCCTGAACCTGTCTGTGCCAGCCTCACTTTTTTTTTTTTTTTTTTTTTTTTTTTTTTTTTTGTTAATTAGGCCAGGGAAATGGAGAAGAAAATGCAATGGCCAGATAATTATCTGATTTTGGTAGAGAGAGCCTTATAGGATGCAGACTTAGTTAAAGTGGTCGTTTGTAATCTACTGCTCACTATTCGTTGCCTAAAAACCTTTGGTGTCTCAGATTGCTGTAGGGTGGACAGCCAGTGGCCAAGCTTTTGCGTCTGCATCTTCTTGTAGTTTTACAGCTCATGCCTCTTGGAAACTGCCTGTAAAAAGAAAATGAGACATAGCATTTAAAAAGTGACTGCTTGGTCTAAAGAAGCAGATGAAGGTGATGCCAGACTGAAAGGAGGTGATGGGAGCAAAACTAGACTAGAAGTACTTTTCTGTAAATACAGCTTCAGCACGCTGAGGTAGAATGTTGCTGTCTTGGAAGCCTCCTATGGGGTAGGATGTCATCAGGCAAATATTTTGTGGGTGGATCAAAATATGGTAAAGAAGCAAACAGAAAGAAGCAAATTATTTAACTGAAGCAAATGGGACATGGACAGAGGAAATCTTTGTTTTATTTTTCAAATTTACATAAGGAAGGTTTAATTATATATGACCTGGGTTACTACAGTAAAGTTTGGTCTGTGATCTTGTGAAGCATGTAGAGATACAGAACTGTAAATCTGATTCAGACAATTCCAGAAACTCCTTAGCTGGCTTTGGAGCCACGGGTTTGGAAAGTTTTTGGTTGCTTTTATATAGCTATCGGAAAGCCTGTTAGGGATGAGAAATGACAGCAATTCTGTATGTATACACAATTGAAAGTAATTGGCATTTATAGGGAAATGGAATACTATTTGTATATTGTTAAGGAAAGGTCTTTGTTCCATTGGAGCTACTGTGACAAGAGAAAGTTATTAGAATAGTCCTATGATAAATGCAAATGTATTTTTATCAGTACAATTCCAAAATTTTTTTTTAGTGCTTGCCCACCCCACTTCATCCCCTCCTTAGTATGTTTCTAACTGAAGTATTTGACCTTGTACTACTATTTCTAGGAAGATATTCCTGAGGTAAATGGACTAATTACTATAATCTGTTTCATCAGTATTGAGTTAATTTCCGCTAACTTATTTTTCCAGACTGACTTCCTGCGAAGCCGAACTCTTACACCTAATCTGTGCATGTTCTGGATTTTGGCTTTATAGGAATATTCCATATATTTAACATGAGATTTTAGAACATGATCTATTCTACTGAAGAAGCTTAATTGTATTACAGATGGAAGTTATCTCCCTCTAAATTTTTAAGTCTAAAAATGTTTAAAGGCTTACATATGAAAATTTTATTAAAATAAACTACAGACTCCAAGTGTACCACTAACTGCAAGCATATACAGTGCCTTCCTGAAATGACTTTATAGTTTGTTAAAATCAAATGACATTCAGTACGGATACTATGAAGAGAAAAATCAAAATAGACACCTAATTATAATTACTTTTTTTCCTGTCATTATATCCGTACGTGCAGAACAACTGATTTGAGATTACAACAGCTCAACTTGTAGCTACAAAGGTTTTTCCTTCCTTTTTTCATCATCTGCAGGATGTAATACAATTTCTTATACTGACCAAAGCCTGAAATTTTCTCAAGTCAATGGGTATGTTACCTGATTTAGTACAATTAATTAACAGTAATAAATATAATCAAGGATATAGAAGTTGCAGAGTAATCATATATCAGTAAAATTCAAACGTGAAGCCTCTGATTTAGTGTCATTATTCATAGAAGGCTCTTCTAGCCCAATCCTTGTGTCAGCGTATGCTCTCATTGCTATTGAAGAAATGCAATTGAGAGCTAGGAAGCCACCCTTAAATGACAGGGAGGAAGGAAAATCTGAGAGATGTGCTATGAAATTCTTGAATGTAGAATGTATCATTTGGTTTTGCAGATCTTTATAACCTTTCTGAAGTTTTAGTCCAAACAGCCTGTTTGGAAACCTAGGCCTTCTGTAAGCTGTCATTGGCTGACGGTGGGACAGGGGAATATGAGCAATGCAGAAGCACTTCAGTCAGTATTGTGTACACTACAGAAGGACTGAAAGCAATGGGAAGACTTTCAAAGATTGCCTAAAGTAAACGTTTCAGTTCCACATTGGGACTTTTGACAGTGGAGGTGGCCTCGTTCTGAAAGGTGCTTGTCCAAAACTCCCTGGAATCGGGTAGGAAGAGCTGTTTGCTGAGGGCCTCTCCCAATCAGGCCATGGCTGATTTGGTGCCTGGAAAAGGAATTAAGGATGGCTTAGGTGCCCCTGTTTGAAGTATTCACTGGTTATGTTTTAGTAACAGCTACCATAAGTGCAACTCTTACTGCGTCAAAATCTGTAATTCCCCCTATGTGTATAAGAGCCTCTGATTACACAAGATTGTCAGACAAGCGGTCTGTAGTGCAAATGAACCTTTCTGTGATTGTGAGCAGTTTGGACATAGGCACCACATCTTTACTGTAATGTAGGTAATGCTTTGCTCTGAGCATTGAAGAAACTAAATAATCAACTTATTTTGCCAACACCTTGAAAGATGTAGAAATAGCTAGATTGTAAATATTGTTAATCATTCAAAAGATTGTCCAGAAATGACACCAGCCCTCTATAAATCACATAAATCATGTTATTGACATAGATATTTTTCCTCCGATGTTTTTATTTTTACATTAGGTTTGCCTTACAAACTGTCAGCTACATACTGTGTTTTGAATGATTTTCATTTTGCTTTATGCTTCTCTGAAATATGGGAGGCCAAAAGGCTTTTTATTTTTACTGTGGTTTTGAGTAATTTGTCAAAAAATACTAATTTCTTCCAAAGTTCGGAGATAATTAGGGGAGTCATTACTTTTTTTAGTTTCTTTTTGAAAATCTGGTTTAAGTACAGCGCATAAAAATGTAAGCAAAATATGAAACACAAATTTGGCTATCTCAATTGCCTGGAACAATTCCAACAATTCCTTGGAATTTTTAGCCTAAGCAGAAAGAAAAATGACATACTTTCTTTGGTCAAAGTCTGCTTTTAAGACAGGTTTTTTCACGTCTCAGTTATTTGTATGCCACTGCTTTTACTCTAGCACTTTATAGATAAAGATTTGGGCATGCCCTGTAAACCAAAGAATACCACACAACATGTCGGTATCAGGGTGTAATTGAGGAGACTATGACCTAAAATGCTTGAGATCTTAATAACCGTTGCTTCTCACTGCATAGAAATATTCTTGCCAGTTTATGTTTATGTTTTAGGATTTTTGATATTAGCACATCAAACTGAGAGAGCAGAAAGGAGTAAGTTGCAAAGAACGGTTAAGTTGCAGCCTATGATCCTCTTAAAAAGCCCGTGGCAGTGTGTTCTGCTGCGAAGGCCAGCAGGTGTGGCTGCGGACGGGCCGCGCTGTCCTGCGCTCCGGGGCGGCCGGGCGGGCGGAGGGGACAGCGTGGCGTTGCCTCGGCAGCTGCCGCCCCCCTAGCAGATGCGCAAGTCACTGCACAGACACAACATGCCCCAAGATGAGCTCTGCACGGTTAGGGGACAGCGCGATAAGCAGCGAGGCTTTTAGGAGCCCAACTTGAGCAGCATTCTAGCGGGGGTATTTTGCCTTCGCATTGTTCCATCTGCTTGCTTTTTCCGAAAACACGTGTTGCTTTCTGATAACAAGAAATCGCTTTAAGAGCGACCTTCTCTTGGTTACTCTAATATCCGCACGAAAGCATTGGGCTGTTATCACTGATGCCTATAACACATGTTATACTGGGAAATAGCTTTTTAGGCAACGGCAAATTGTTTTAGCTTTTTATTTCTTGGTTTCACTTCCTCGTAATATCCTGGTATGTTGGTCTTGAGAGGAGGGAGTAGAGTGGCAGAAAGAAGATGGTGGAGAGCAGGTTAGCTAGAAAAGTCTATGGAGAAGAGCCAGTTCACTATTTATGCTTCAGTCTGGAAATACATTTAAGAAAGGAATGTGTTTATCTGAAAAAGAAAATATTAACCATTCTCTCTGAAATACATGTTAAAACCAGCTGAATGATTTTCTTTTAAATATTAGCCATCTTAATTTAATTTGCACAGAAATGTTTTTGAGTTGGATGATACACCTTTAAGAACGCTAGGTGACAAAAATAATACATTAGTTTACCTAGAAGCAGTGATATTTTCTATTTACTCTGAACCATAAAGCTTTGTTGTCGTCATTCTTGCTGACATAGGAGCAGAGATGTTTGTGTGTGTCATGGAGGGATCAGAGGCAGTCAAGCAGTTCATCTTAAAGACTATTGTGAGGGGATTTAATATGTTTTGACTTTTTGGCACCATGTGTGAGTTATGACTCTAGCTTAGCATCAGGGTTTGAACAAGGTGCCTGACTGGTTCTAGGTCGTCATGATTTGGTATTACACTAATGACAGGAATTACTAAAGATCTTTGCTGCCTTACTGACCATTTAAAGTGGTTAATATTTCTAAAGTGAATGCTTGCTTTGAGGAGGTTTGTCCAGAAAAACAGTTCAAAAAGCAACTCAAAAGAACGGTGTGGAAATTTGCAAGTCAAACTATGATTTATAATATTATTTTTATAAGTAGCAACCACAAAAATAATCATGCTGCTGGAGCCAAAAGCAGTATTTTGAAATTGTAGGATCTAATGTATGAGGTTATTGCGTATGAATGGAGAGATATGTTATTGCAATGATATATTTTATTACTTGCTTCTGTTTTTATTAAGAATAATGAAAACCTTCTGTTTGGCCCTGTGAACAAAACTAATGTGACCTTTCATGTGACCCACCTGTTGTGCTTTCACAATCGATAATAGTTACCTCATGTTAGGGTGATCTGGAAAATAACAGTGTGCCAGCACTCGAGAAAATAACATTTGCATTTCTGAATTTGTATTTGCCTCAGATTTGAAAGTAAGGAAAATACAGGTTATCTAACAAAATGCTTAGAAGACAAAATGTTTTTGTAAGAGTATTGTCTATATCACTAGCAGATGCGTTTTCAAAGACATTCAGCTGCAGAAACATAGCTGTAAATTTAGCAGATTTAGTTTAGAATCTGCGATTTTAAAGAGTATTGAAGGTGGGGGGGAAATCCAATTAGCTGTTTTAAAGTTATGTAAATCTAAAGTTTGCATGTTTAAAAAGTTAGTCCATATAGATGCAAGCTTTTTTTCCACTTGTCAGTACAGTAATTACTACTTTTTTTTTTTTCTTCTTGAATAATGCCAATAGTATTTCTTCTTACAGGGAAATGTGAAAAAGTTCAATTATTTCCATTTGCATTAAGTCTTGATTCTGGAGGTAAACATACTTAATGCAAATAGTACAACGTCAATTTTCTCAAGGTTCCTGATAAATAGAGTAGATGTGCATTAGGATGACTTACAGGTTATGTGCATAAGTATTAACAAAATCTGGACCCTGATTTCAAAGAGGTTTTCACATGTGGATTTGAAATATATGTGCAACTGCTGAATTTGCGCAAGAGACCAGAAAGACTCCTTCCCTTCGGGACTCTTACTGTGTGTCTGGTCAAGCTAAGAAGGGTTTACATGTGGACTCAATGATTCATGACATAAGGAGGATTTCCACAATGTGTCTCAGTGATAAGTTACAGTTTGGCCATACAGTATGCATTTTCAAAACTGGTATGTATGCAGAGGAAATACTGGACTGTTGAAATGCATTACAAATGGCCATGATACTGTCTAGTGATCTGAACAGTATATAGATAATGTTTTGTATATATTACGTGCTCAGGTCAGCAGAAATTATCTTTAGCCAGGCAACTCGAGGACTGTCGGTACTACCCTTTTCCTCAAGTCAGATCAATGAATTCTTGCTCTTCTGACCAAAACTGGCCTATGTACTGAAGATCAGCAGTTCAGAGTTACAAAGCAGGGTTAAATGTCCTTATATGAAAGTGTCTGCCACCAGCACCATCGTGGTGAAGCCCCGAGAGTGTCAGTTTGAGTGCCTCCTGATGGCAACTGCTGAGTTATGACATGGGGAGAGAGGTATCCTACTATGTTGGCAGGGCTTGATCAAAAGCCGCTTTGAAGTCAATAGAAAGATTCCTATTGACTTAAACAGGCTTTGGAACAAGTCGTTAATTATAAGGTACTCAATCAAGCAAGTAATAAGCTTCTTATTGCCTAATTATGTACAATGGTAACCTTAAACCCATGACTCTTATGTGGGTTGGATTCCTTATCTTCCAGAAGCTCCACAGTACGAACAAACTCACTGGCAAGTGCAATGTCCCCAGGGTGCATCCTCACTTCCCTCTCTTGCCTCGGGGCTCCGGCCCTAGGTTGCAGTTCAGCTCTTCCTCCCTGAGTGCCAGCTGGCTCGTGCCGTGTGCCTGATGGGTATCAGCAGCAGGAGGAAATCGGAGAGGGGAGCGTTGTGAAAAGTACCTCGATTGGGCTTTTCTTCATTATCATGCTGGAATAGAGAGGTCAGGGACCACACAGTGCAGTAAGCCCCAAATCTTGTCTGCACATCTGGCAAAGTTCTCGGGACCAGCAGCAGACTGAGCATTGCCACGAAGACACCCTGTGTGCCCAGACCTGACCTTTGTCAGTGTGTCGCTGTTCCGTCTACGCTTGCAAGAACGTTTGGCATCAGCAAGACCTCTTCATTACAGAGCAAGCTAAGTAGTGGAAATGATGCAGCCTGGAGCTGTATTGTTCTTTGGAAAGAGTCTCCATGGGAACATTATCCAGGGAGGTGAAATGAGCCTGACTTGGTCTTCTGTCTTCTTCAGCCATTTGTTGCCTTCTCCGTATGTACAAGAAAGCCTCTAGGGGGGACATTGCCATAGAAAGACTAATGGTTTTTACAAAGTACATTTGACAAAGTCTTACTGCAATTCACCTTGAACAATATGTAAAGGATCATTGAGTATTCTCTGGAAATGTGAAAGTATTAGCAGTGGGATGAGCAAGTTACAGGGTTAAAAGGCAACTTATAAGAGGCCACACAGTTTAATTCACCTGGATTTCAATATTCCCTTTTTATTCTTCTGTGACATTTCTTTAAAATATTTGCTGTTGAGATGATGTAAGTATTTCAACTGGCATCTGTGTCATATTACCAAAAAAACTCAAATCTATAGTGGGATATCTTGTACCTGTTTTCCAGCAATGGTGTAGTTCTATGACTTTATATTCGATTTTTTTTACCTCGTTGCTAGCAGTAGTGTTCTAAATTGTTGAATAAAGACAACTTTGGAGACAGCTGGGAAGAGGGGAACATATGAAGCAACCCTTTCTGCAAGTGTTTGATGCCGATCTCTTTGGTTATAATATTTTCTGTTGGTGAGGTTTGAGGTTAGAGTAAAGAAAAAAAACCAGAGAATGTCAGAGAATAGCATTTTGCTTTAAAATTCTTTCCTTTTTGTCTCTACTTGTCTTATCAAAATCAAATTTAGATTCCGAATTGCTTAAATTCTAAGCAATTTGTGGCAGGACTTATGGCTTAGATACTTAGCAGACAAGCCATTTTTACTATTTTCCTAAAAGGTGGTTTTCTGAAAGGTTAAAGGACCTGTATCTTTTATCTTCAGAGCACTCAGACCACGTTGAAGATAATTAAAGAGAAGAGTGCAGATTGGTATTTTCACTGACAACCCATAAGCAGTATTATTTTTTAAAACATAAAAAGTAATATTGATATTTGGTTTAAAAAAAGTTTAATTTGGTAATTTTTGTAGGCTAGAAATATTTCTGTCAAACATTCATCTAACATGTGTTATTCTCTTCCCAGATCTTTTCCCTGTTGTGTCCTTATTGCAGCAAACATCAAAACCATTTGAAGAGTTTAATTTAGACTCAAATGATTCTCCATAGAATAAACAGAATATCTCACCTGTGAAGGATGATTACATTTTCTAAATTTGTTTAAAAAGCAAGGACCTTCATAATTCACAAGTGTTCTATTTGCAGTTTTTATGGAGGGGAAATCTTACGTCTTTTAGGCCTGAAAATAAAACATTGCTCTCTTTGAGTGCTGTCAGCAGTTTAATCTTTCATATTCTTGGTACAGGATGAGTAAGGATCAGAGCCTTCACCTGGCCACGTATTGCTGTCCTTTTTCTGTTAAAATAATTTTCCTGTTTTACCTTCTGAGTAATGATGATTTACTGTGTGAAATTCAAATAAGGTCATTTCAAACATGTTTGACAGATTACATGTTAAAAGATAATTGTGGTATACGTATTAGACAAGGCCAGAGATGCCTTGTGAAAGCATTAGCTTGGAGGTCTGACAGATCTTCTCCGTGTTTGAGCGCTTCTCATCCGCTTTTGCACAGGGCTGAGGTTGTTGCCTTGCTGTTTGACAGGTTGGATTTGGTTAGTGGTTCATTCAGGTATTTCACTTGCCCTAGTCTCACTGAATTTATGTAAGGATGGAGAGGCCAGTTCTTCACCTGTACGCATTCTTGCTCTCCCTGCAGCAGGGCTGCTGCAGATTTGCTTTGCAAATGAGATTTGCTTGCTGGGAACCGTGAACATGAATCCTCATGGAAAAGGGTAAGAACGGAGCCAGAGGATCTACTGCAGTGCGTCTCTGCTGCCTCGCGCAGCCCCTGCAGACATGGTAAGGCTTAGCTGGCAGCCAAAGCAGGAGGGCCTCAGCGGTGGTTTCTAGGCTGCTCTCTGACTGTTCCTGCCCTGGTAGCTGTCCGGCCCTTCTGTGTGGCGCAGGAACAGCTCGACCACTTGTGTGGAGCATCTGGATAGTTCAGACTTCCACTAAGGATCGAGTCTTTCAAGAAACTTTCATTTCCTTTGATTGGGTGAATACCCTATGCCCTCTCCTACAAATAGTATATTTAAACAGATATTCAGATAACATATTGCCTCTGTGATAAGATACATTTCATATATCTTTTATGTGCATCTGAAATAATTTCCATTCATTTTCTAGTGAGTGAAAACTTTCACTAATAGCCTGAAACATGCCAAATATGCCATTATTGCTATTTCTTAGGCCTCTCAATTGTTTAATGTCAATTATAAATTGTTTTGCTCTCTTGGGAATATTTTTTTTAGTTTTTGCAGGGTTTTAAAGCTGTGCAAAAATTGCTTACTTGAATTAATTTAAGTTGCTTTTAGCTGGTTGTACCTTCATAATAGCTATTACTTTGCTAGCAAATTCAAGGAATTTTTTCAAAATGTTTTCAGCCCCTCAAAAGATATTAGATGCCAACAGTTCAATGGAAAATTAATTCTGTGTGCCTTATTGTTTAGTGTTACACTTGAGGTTCTGCAGATCTAGTTTTCAGCAGCATCTGGAAGAAAATCAATGTCTTCTCAACATGAAGTCTTACAAAATGAATGGCTGCTGTAAAAGAAAACTGACTTTACGTACTTTCAGATACCTACTGCAGTTTGGTACAGTTGTGTGTATTCTTTTCTTCCTTCAGCTTTCTTTACCTTCAAAGACTTGGCTATATTTTTCTTTTCCCTCTTCAGTATTACCTCTCTTTCTCCCTGTTTCTTTCAGTTATCTTCTTTCTTTTTGTGAGAGTTCAGTTCATTCTGTCATTTTTGTTTGTTATTTATAAAAACAGTATCCAAAAATCAAAGGGCCATCTGAACACTCTAGTGTGGCAAAAGCTAGATTGGCTTGACAGGTCTTTTATTCCTGAAATATGGGACGGACTGAGGCGTGGGATTCTAAGGAAATCATATTATGCTTAATAGGTTTCCTTAGGATCTTAAAATTTGAAGAAAGATTAAAACTCATGTTCTTAATTTTTGAGTGTTTTCATCCAGGAGTATTTTGTGCATATGGCTAGTTGTGAATGTGTTCATTGAAATATATTTTGTAATTTAAAGTTATGAAGTCTGTTAAATAAAATAGTATTGCAGAAAGCCTGTTATCAATGACATAGCTTAGTTCATGTATCCCCTGCTTGTCAAAAGAACCAATGAAAATTTCATTCTAATCTGACAGTCAAGTAGCTAGAAAAATAAACTAAAGACTAATGATGTCAGATCATGATCAGTGCAATAATTTGGTAAGATTGATACAGTTTGCAGTAACCTGATCATTTATGGATCAATTGATCTGGATCAATTGATTACCCTGTGATTGACTTACACTTCTAATTTAGGAAAATATCCACACTGAGTTTAGCTAAAAATAGCTTAGTTCAATGCGAAAGTTTTGTGGCAAGACAGTGATGGAAATGCTGCCTAATAAATATATGGAAAGTGGAGAGAAGCGTAGGATAAATGCATTTTGCTGTAAGTAGACTTCAGTATTTTTTGTTTCTGAAGGTTAAAAAAGGCATTGTATTCTCTCATATAATTTTCTATTATAATTTATTATTAGACAAGGAGGAACTTCAAATACATTCAGAATTAAACAGAAGGGAATAATTTTATAGCCAGACTCTTGAAAAGGATTATCCTTCTGGGCTATTCCATTAAGGATTTATTTCCTTACCTTTCTTCTTTGCTCTTTCCCTCTTCCTTGCCTTCACCTGGCAGTATCGTTCCAAGTGTTTAAAGGAAAGGGGATTTGGGGCACCTAGGGAATGTCAGCTTCCACCCTCAGCCTGGTGGCCTCCCCGAGCTTTTCCAGCTCACTGATGCAAGTGCAAGCATTCCATGGTTCATATGCAGCTCTAATTCCAACTTATTTGGTAGTTATTTGTTGAATAGGCTAATTTTACAAAAATTAGCTTTTAATTCTTCAATCAGAACATAAACTGCATGTATTGTATTACTATAAAAGTTAATCCATAGGCTCCTGTTACGCAGCATGCAGCCACTGTGGCTTCTGTGGGAACTCCTAACTTGCAGCTGAAAGCAGAATTCATCCTGAAGCAAAAAATGTGATGCAGATTTTTAGGAGGTGACAAGAATAACATTACAAGATATATAACTGTAGCAAGACATAACAAGAAAATTATGTTTCTGTGAAAAGCAGACTCTAGTTATTTCAGGGCTGAACCTGGTTTCTGATTCACAGTTTTGAAGGCCAAAACATATAGAAACGCATATGTTTCTTTATAGGAGAACATGGGAAATCTCTGCTGGGTCCTGCTTCATTTTGGATAGATAAGAATAGAGCCAGCCAGCCAATAAATCTTGCTTGAATTTACATCTACCAGCTTCCTCTCGCTTTCATTAAAACACAACTGTAGAAGAATCCGTGCACTGGCTTCATGACTAACTTGTATCTCTTGCAAAAACTCTCCCATAGCATCAGAGCTGGCAACACAGGCTAAATGTGCTAGAAGTCTGCTACAATGTTGTTTAATTGATTGGAGTTTGCACAGAAATTGTCTGAATTGATCACTTTTTTTAGCAGTAAACCATCCATTAGTTTTATTAAAAAAGTCCAAAAAAAAAAAAAAGCACAATGAAAAACATATAGCGATTGTTTGAGGGAGATGAAGCTGTTAGAATGTCTAATCACTTCACGTGTTGCAGTCAACTCGAGTATTGTTGGACTGAAGTTAACATCTAATAAAACTGAAGTGACGCACTAGTCACTTGGCTCCGTTGTGTTTGGCCTTTTCTAGATGCTGTGAAATTTAAAGCAAAATACTAATTCCACTGGCCTGAAAGCTTCATCATCTTCCCCTGCAATAGGTTTTCTGATGTTATAGCAGTTGCTCGAGATTCTCAGGCGTAAGTTGAATAATTTCTCTCTCGCTTTTTATGCCTTTTGATTGTTCTTTTGGGGGATGACATCAAGCCGTCCTGTTACGGTGCTGTATGTCATTGTGATGACACTAACTGAAATAACATAGATGCTCTATGACATTTTTGTAAGGTGATACCAACTCGGTTATCCTAGAAACGCTTACCTTCTTTTCACTTGGTGCCAGAGACTTGAAGTCATGCCAATTCTGAAAAATATGAAAATGTGGTTAGATAACAATTTTTTATTTATATAACACTGTTAGCCATAATGATAAAATTAAAGGCAAAATTGTGGGTAATAATTAAGCCATATTTGATTTTTGAATCACTGATATTAGGGAATCTGCTGAGATCCTGTAAAGAAGTAAGGATATATTGTGCAGTTTGTTTTTGCCAACAGTTGAGATATATTCTCTTTGGAGTGTCACCCAATGAGAATGACACCCTATGTAGTCAAATGTTTATTTACTTACTCAAATATTACATTTTGTCTGCCTGACAGCTTATTTTATGAGGATGAGCATGTTGTGAATTTTTAGATTGTCACATGCACTAATAGACCTCTTCACCAATTGACTGTTTTAAATTTATCATTTTTGTTAGTACCACAGACTTTTACTATTGTGCAGAAATATTTTTGTATGAGTACCTATTCATTCTCTCTCTCTCCTTTGTACCTTATTGATAAAAATTCATTACATCTCTTTCTTCAGAATCTTCTTTTGGGGGGACTAACATTGTAAAGTTATGTGTAATAAAAACTTTAAAAATTTCAACCCAGTTTTCTTAGATAACTTTCTTACTGACTTTTTGGTTATAATTGGTCCAACTTCTCCATGTCTGTGATGACCTGATCAGTAATTCTTTCACTCTTCAAATCTGAATCTGTTAAATCCTTGATGGCAGCAAATCTCTGTCCTTGTAGGATCATTTTATGTGTTTGCTGTGGAAGTTCCAGTTGTTGTTTTGGACAGATTATCTATGCTGCACTGTTTTAAAATCTGTATCTGTTGTTTTTCAGTATGTTTTCACTAATTTTGGATCAGTTAGCACATTTTAATACCAGCCTGATTCTCTGTATGTTGAATAAGAAAAAATCTTTCAGAGAAGCAGTATTTTCCCCTCAATGATAGCATATAAAATAGATCCCTGAGAGTATATGTTCACGTTAGCTTCCGTCATTTTGTGCGCTTGAACAGAGGATGCTCGTAGGTTCTAGAGTCCTTAAATGTAGATCTGTCCTCCAAATTCCCATAGGTAACTGGAATGTGTAGTTTGGAGAATTAATGGTCAACATTCCTCTTTCTGCTAACTCCAGTTGAGCACTCGGATTGCTTTTTTTTTTTTTTTCCCCCTCTAAACTTTCCTGAGAAAGCTGAAGCCATCATCATTATTGCATAGAAGTTTTCACCTTTTGACATAAATTCTGTTGATGTGAATTAATAAAAGTGATTTTTAAACAATCTGCAAGAGAAATTTTTTGCACTCCTAGAAGCGTGTTCCATATTCTCATCATCTCCTCTTTCATGTAGGTGGTCTTGAAAACCAAGATCGAAAAAGGGTCATACAAGGCTAGCATTATGCAAGTGTTGTTGCTATTTCTACCTTTTGACTTTTTTTTTTTTTTGAGTTGTGCTCATTTTATTAATGTATTTGTAAGCACTGAACAAAAAAGGATTGCAAGAGTCGGATGCAAAACACTTTTGTTGTTCTTTAGAGTGTTATTGTGCAATGCTTTTGCCTATTTGTACCTCTAACAGTTTCACTTCTGGTGAATCATTACAGCTGGATCTCTGAGCAAGAGATCTTAAAGAGAGTATCAAACTAAGGCAGTTTGCTTTACCCCTAATCCATTACATAATGCTCAGAAACACAGAACCACAGAATGGCTGAGGTTGGAAGGGACCTTGAGAGATCATCTAGTCCAAAGCTCCTGCTCCAACAGGGACACCTAGGGCACGTGGCACAGGGTCATCAACATATAGGGGAAATTTGGAGTAACCAAACCAGCAGCAAGTGTTTTGTGTATGAAGGTAGAGTGGCTCATTTGCCACCATGGTATTTGCCAAACGTTTCATTTAGTTCTGATAGGACTCATTAGGATAGAAGTCAGATTCTGGTGTATTGAAATTTTCTTTTGAGGCCATGCTTTGGCAGGATGCTGTCTTGTTGCTTATAAAAATGACTAAAGTGTCTACCAAATGCAAGTGCCAAGTCAAAATATGTTCTGTGTTTTGGTAATTGTGCAGAAAGAACACCAGATGGTTCTGATGATGAAGTGCTTTGGATGGGATCACCAAAGTTTTAATGGATGGCAAACTCCAAAGGCGTAATTACCAACCCTTCTAGCAGCAGGCTTTTTTTATCGGAGTGGGCAAGGTATTTTCAGACACAGGAAAGAAAGAACCACATATTACTTTGCATGGAGTTGAATAAAAGGCATGTAGCTTTTCTTAAGAAATATTTAAAACTGAGAATACTTGTGCTTAATAGAAAGGATGCAGGTTGTTTCCAAAGTGAAACAAAAATCTTAAATTTTCATTAGGCATAGTCTTTATGTTTTGTTGTTCACCATACTTTTAAATATGAACAATCCTTGTATTTTGGGTTTAGGGATATAATGATGATATACCCATGATATATATGTGATATATTCATTTTCCAGAGATGGCTCAAGAGTGATCTTTTCTTGTAGCGCATTTTTGCATTAAATGGGATAGGCTGCATTTGGAGAGTGGGGAAATGCAAGCATTAAGTAACAGATCATACAGACATCACATTTTATAGTTTGCGTAATGTAACAAATGTGTTAAAATCTGACTTTTGGCTTTAATATGTTCCAGCCAGGTCCTAATTGCATAGCAGGTTTTGTGTGCCATAATCACTTAGGGCTTTGTATATAATTGAACAAAGTCGGTTGCTTTTTTTTTTTTTTTTCTTTTCTTTGTATGATTTGCTGAACAGCTAAATGCTAGGGGAGGTAGAAAGCCTTGGATGATGTTTGTCACCAGTTTCTACAAGAATAGCATTACCTTGCCTGAAACCGTAGTAGTTATTGTCATTGAAATCAGTGGAAGTTTCACCATTGACTGGAGCGTGATAATAGAGGCAGGCTGTTGAAGCTTGGATGAGGTGTAGCTTAGATAATGAGCCAAGTCCTGCCACCACTTTAACAAGCAAGTTCTTTGGCTTCCATGGGTTGGGCTGCCCTGACTATGGGAGAGGATTCAATTTGTTTGTTTCCGTAACTCAACCCAGAGAGAGATTCCTTTTCTATCTGAAATCTGAGTTGTGCAAAATGTGAGAATCCTGCCTATTATGTTGCCATATAAGAGTGAACAAAAAAGAGAGAGAGAAAAAAAAAAAAGACCTCACGTTACCATTCATGTTGTCAGGCCATGTTCTTGTGTCTGTGGGAGTCAGGTTCTAAAGACTGTTGGGACTTGCTACAGTGCACAGCTGCTTTTGCAGGTAGGGAGAGGCAACAAGAAGAGTATCATGCATGATTGATGGGAGACTCTTACACTGGCGCTGAGCCACTTTGTAAATTTTTTTGTTTAATTATCTCTTAATTTTTGTACATGCACTTATGCTACTTGTGATTAGTTCATCTTCAAATCCAAGTCTGTGGTTACAGAGACGATTCATCTTACTTAGATTAATAATTTTTTGTATGCTTATGCCCTTTAAAATCTTTTACTAGATTTTTTACTGATTTTTGTAAAGCTCTGTGTGATATAACAGGGTTCTACTGTCCCTGATTTTCCTGAGGAGAGTCTCTCTCCCTGCTTTTCAGGGAGATGACGCGATGTTAAGGTTTTTCTCAATTGCACAAACTATCCCAGTTCAGAGGTTCAATGTTAGGACTATGTACTGCTCAATCCCCCTTTTAGATCCTCAAAATATGGCTTATATTTTTAATAAAGTTTGTGTTGGTATTCTGTACAGAAGAAAATAGCATCCAATTGTAGGATCCTTAAATGACTATTTTCTTGTAAAGTACTCAAAATTGCATCTGGAAAAGCTCTATAGGTGCACAATATATTATTGTGATGATTAATAATAGTAGTGTCTGACTTGGCAATGAATTATGAGGTACTGAAATTTCCACCAGCAAAGCTCTGAAAATTTCTAAGATATTTATTACCTCATTTTGGTGACAGCATAAAGAGTAAAATCCACGATCCATTAAGATTGTGGTGCTTTTGCTATGATTAAAGTACAGCCAGGATTGAACCCTGTGTTCCAAAAATAGCCATGCCTTCCTGTGAGCTCAGGAGAGCTCCCATGATTTGCTATACTCCTTTTCGGGGCTGTATTTATTCACGCTGGATAGTGTGTCTGTTGACATTCTCAAAGTGCATATCCTCGGATAAGGCTAACCTGTTAAGCCCCTTTATGGCAATTTAGATGGAACAGTAGTGTCTGCAACGGAGCTGAAAGCTGTAGTAGCACCTCAGTGCATTAGCTGCTAACAAAGCAAGGGTTTAATTATTGGGGAGCAAAAAATAGCTAGTGATAACACAACTGAAATCATAATAGTAATGTTAAATGTAAGTGTGTAGTAAGTGTAAAATGTTATAGCTCTATAATGAAGAAATAAAAGAGGGATTAAAACTTTGACAAGTTTTACTTGGGATCATCTGCTAATAATATGATTTTGTTTCTGGGGAGTGCAGTGACTAGAAGTATAAATCTTTCCTTCTTCCTTGATTCTTCTGAAAAGTTTTTTCTTATACACAAGTAGTTAAAGTCTCAGTGCATTCCGAAGGGTGTACATGCCAGAAAAAGAGGGCAGGGTCACCTGGAAAAGAGATATTTCTAGCTCAGAGAAGTAAAGTATGCCCTGTTGAAGTAAAATAGAAGAATCAGAAAATTCTCCCCCCCTCACCCCCCCGCAAAAAAAAAAAAAAAAAAAAGTGCTACATACTTTATAGTTGCCTGGAAGTAGTTATAACTTGTGCACTAATGATTTCTGATGGATGTTACTGGTGTTTGTTAAAAAGAAAACAGAGAAAACAGCACCCTAAAATTCCACAGCTATAGCTGCTTCATTTAGCACAAGACAGAAACATATTTGACATCCTTCCTTTAAAGAACTCCCTTTTTAAAGAAATACAAGATATTCACTATATACCTTTCTTTCCTCCTTCATTTTCATTTGTTTAGTTAAACCAGTGATAAGATCTTTTAATGAGACATGTCAGGCTGATGAGTTAATTTGGTGAAACGTTTAGGTTTGCTATCCAGGTGATTTTTTTTTTTTTTTTTTGGAGGGGGGTGGTGCGGTGTAGATCGATATTCCATTTTCATTTCTGAAATATCACATGCCACCCCTCTAGCTGTCAGCTTTGCCTTGCTGCCTGTCAGGATCATGCTGCAGACAGGTGCAGATAGCCCGAGGCTCACAGATACTCAGCAATGCTAGTAGGTGCCTGGAGATATGGTTTTATATGACTACTTAAATAAGCTAAGAAATTGTTCCTCAAATTGCTTTCAGCATGTAAAAAAAACAGAACAACCATCCTCCAGACTCGAAGTTAAATTTGTAGTTGTGCATACTTTGTGGCAAAGCACTGGCCATCTCTGGATCCAACCAGCGTCAGTAAGACTTGACCATCAGCGACTTATTAACTTTTAATCTCTGAGCACACTGAAAAAAATCAGGCTGTGGACAGAGGACTCATTTCTGTGGACTGAGAGAAAGCATTTTAACCTGCTTGTTTCTTAGTGGCTGGGCTTGGCTTAAATTGGAGTTAGGAGCAGTTGTATCATTTGTTTGATGGACAGTATTGCCTGCAAGGATTTCAAACTACAGCAAATAGGTTTCAAGTCTGGTTTAAAAATATCTTGCAGGTCTTGTAATGCTGAGGAAAAAATAGGAATTAAAAATCTTTAAGTGATAGGCAATAAGAAAAGGTATGAATTTTGAAAGAGATGTTATAGATGACATTCAGAAGAAACGAGGGCTTCACCTGGTTAAGTTTCCAAAGCTTGAATTCTTATGGAATGGATGTTTTAACCTTTAAAGGCAAATTTTATTTAAAGATGTATACTTTTTCAAATTAAATACATATGTTTTGGCTTGCTTAATATAAATAATGAAGTAGTCATACCTTTGGAGAGACTGAACAGAAACTGGAAGATTTTTATTTTGAAACTCTGGTGAGATCTGTGGGTTTTTTTCCTCTCTTTTATCTTTCACTTTCGCTTGCTCACTTGCTTTCTCCCTCTTCTCTGTGACTTATTTATTGAGCATGTGAGAATTATTTGTCTTCAGGACTGATTACTAGAAGTAATTGTAAATAAAAAGTTCCTTTGAGCAAAACACAAAGTCATATTAAGAGAGCTAATTATAGAGAGCTAATGAGCTCTCTATACCACGTATGTTGGGAACCGTTTTCTGACTGAGGATGTATGTGTAGAATAGGATTCTAGTCGACTGAAGAAATCCTTAAAGAGAGAAGTTTTATTTACTTATGATCTTTCTAAAGTAGAATTAAAATGATATTACATGGACCTATTTTTCTCTGGTTATGGTGTCAGGGGATATTAGTTTCTGAAAACAGAGTTGAGAAGGGAAGTTAGTATAGGAGATCTCGTTTATTTTTTTTGAAAGACTTAAGCTATAATTATTATGTCTCAGGAAAAAAAAAGAAAAAAAGAAAAAAAAAACCAACTACAAGCTATGTAGTAAGGAGCTTTTACCCTTGGGGAATCCATGGAAGTAGACCTGAAGGCAGGCAGTTTGAAGGCTTTCTAATTGATTTTTATTGTCCTACTTTGAAAATTGGAGCCTCAATAGTATGATACTGTAACATAGAACCCCCGTGTTATGTCTGGTTTAATCCTAGTTTCAATGAGAATAAAAGGAATATTTTTATTGTAATGTTACAAAATAGACCAGTTGGAAAATAAGAAAAATTAAGTCTGTGCACAGCCTGCTTAGCTCGTGGTCATTTGGCTCACCACCTGCTTCTGAAGGTATTGTTACTTTTTTGTTTGTGTGTTTGTTTATTAAAGCCAGTGATCTTTATTTGTATTTTTTTGCTGTGTAGTGCTCTGCAGTTGTGGCAGTGAATGTGCGTTTCTTTTCAAAGAGATGATTTATTTGCAAAGAGAAGGTCAGAAATTGGAGATACAAATTGGAAATAAAATGAATATGTACCTTTTAACATAGATAGCTGATCTGAAATTGAGGCAAATCAATGAAATTCCATAGTGCTGTGTAATTCAATTTCAATTTAGTCCAGTCCAGAGCTCATAAAGCACATTAAAGAGACTTAATTACAAGTGTGAATAAAATTTTATGGTCTTTATACTGTCCATTTCTGTCACATGACTGAGCTGAAAGAACATACCTGCTTCATTTAAATAAAGTAATCCAGTTCTTCAGTGGATCTACATCATTCCCAATGTGAAATAGCAGAGAAAATGACCTAAGTTATGTATTCTAAAGATAAAAGTAGCCAAGAAAGGGATATAGTTAATACAATTTGTCAGGAAAAAAAAATAGTAGGCTTGCAACTCCTAGAGTGTGGTCGGTCTTCTTCCTCTTCTGTAATTCAGTCTTACATAATGATAATATTACATAATAAACAAAATTGTTGTTATGTGTTACAGTTGTATGCAGAGCCCCATTGGAGATTGCATTTCAGTAGTGCCCCGAGGCCCTGTTATGGTTTTAAGTCCCTGTACACAGACAGTGAGAAATTAAAAAGCTCTCATGACAAACAGAAAGCATGCTCAAGGCAGGAGGAGAGAGAGAGGAGGAAAAACTTGCCAACTGCTACACTCTTCCTATGTTGTAGCACAGTGCAGGTCTTCCTATGGTTGCCTCAAAGGTGGCTGTGACAACCACAAGCCTCTGAGGATTGTCCACGTGTCCTAGATCTGTGTTGTGTTCTCTGCATAGCTCTGTTCTCTGGAGCATAAGTAACTTTTGAGACAGAGTTTGTATCTGCTGTGAAACCTTCCCTGTACTTGATATAGCCTTGCAGCAGTGCCACATCCTGAGGCACTCTCCACCAGGCACAGTTCTTGGGGCTTACAATGCTGGAACTTTTCATTTTGGCTTAGTTTGCCTTGTGGTGCCTTCAACACATGCATCTGTGCATGCGAGCGCTGCAGAAACGTACCAGTTCAGAAAACTTTCTCTTTCCTTTAGCTGAGTCCTGTTGCTCAGGAATGACCCAGCCCATGGCTATTGGAGCGGCAGGTAGGTTGCGAGGAGCCTGAGCTCTTGGGTTCTGTGTCAGAGCTGATCGTGTGAACGGTGGTGCTTGCTGCAGGCCCTGCAGGCAAGTCTGGCTCCCTTGGTGTGGGAGCAGGAAGCCTGCGGCACTGAGCAGCTTGCTCTGGGCCACTGGGAGCCTTCTGCTATCCCTAAGCAATGGGTTACAACTGAGGAGCTCCTCTCCCTTCGCCTTTCAAGTCGGGTGGTGCGTGTCTTGTGGTTCTTATCTGCGTGCAGGTATGAGCACAGCGCTTATCAGATCTGGAATGCTAGCCCCCTTCCACTTTATATAAAAGAATAAGCATTGCTTTCATCCACACTGTGAATTACACGTTTTTAGTGTTTTCAAGTGTATTTTGAAGTGGTGGGTATAATCATGCATTTAAATTACTTGTTGGGTATGTGCAGTACCTTTTTTTAGTCAAAATCCTTGTAGTCTTAACCTGCTGGCATGCTACGAAGTGATACAGTTGAAAGACCTTAATTTTGCATTCTGTGCTTAGGTCTTGTGGTGACTGGATACTTTATATATACACAGGCACACAGCAGAGAAACCTGCATGCATTGCCTTTTGAAGACGTAAGTGCATCTTTTGCAACTGCGTACAACTGTACGGAGGAGCCCAGAAGGAGACAATATAGTCAGTTCTATGATATAAAGCAGCAAGATCATATGGCACTACCAAGTCATGCCCTTGGTGACAGGCAATAGCAGGACGTGTCTGTGAGCCGTGCAGCAGTGGGTGCTGGGGGGTGCGTATGGCAGCGTGCTTTTTCTTTGTTTTTCCCCCTGTAAGTGGTTCACAGAAACACCCTCTATTGTATGCCTATGTTTGCATGCTTTTTGTAGGCAGATGTGAGGTTGCTCTGAACTAGAGGACATGTACTTACGTAAGTGCTAACCAGAGCTAAACTGGATTAGAGTGGGTTTGTGGCCAGTCATCTCTGAGCGTGGGCAGAGTGAGCTCACATCTCCCTCCAAAACTCTGTGGAGGTGTATCTTATTTTAGTTATTTTTGAGCCCCTTCCTGTAATAACAGCATCATGTACATGTAAAATTGTGAAGGAAGAAATAGTACCTCCTTTCTGTGAATAAGGAACTAACAAGCGTGAGCGCGCGCGCACACACACACACCCACACATCTCCCTGCTTTTGCTGAAGGTTGTGCAGCAAATCTGTAGCAAAGCAGGGGACTGAGAGCGGAGACCAGTGTTAACATCGTATTTCCCACGTCGTTCTTACCTCATGGTGCTACAGCATGTGTTTTAAAATGATCCTTGTGTAACAGGCGGGATACTTTGGTTCCTGCTCTAATAGACCATTTGGCCATGAGCTCAGTTAGAGAACACAAAAATCCAAATGAAGATCATTGCAGAGGGACTGTTCTCAAATGAAAAGCATTAGGAAAACAATTCTTTTTTGCTAATGTATGGAACCAAGGAGAGTAAACAATTTAAGAACAAGCTAGCAAAGGTAGTATAGTCCTGGGACACAGAAGAGAAGTGATTAAAAAAAGGAGAGAAGAGTAATTCCTTTTTTTTTTTTTTTTTTTTTTTTTTTGTAGAAAGTCCTGTCAATAGTGTTTAATTATAGTGTTTACTTTTCTGTTTCAAAATGATTGTCTATGAAGAGTTGCCCATGTCTAACTAAACCATTCTTCACTCATTCATCAATTAGGGAGGATTTTTAGAAATCCAACTCAAAAGATTTCATCATAATGAACCTTCTGCCCCCTTCAATTTATGATTGTTGTTATGGGCTTACTCGTCATTAATGTTGTTTTAATTGTGCGATTTTGCATGTTCAGGATGTGAAATTGCCATGTGAATCAGGTCTTAAACGTATAACTTCATTTCTGTATTATTCCTTCTTCTCATTTCACATCATGCTCTAATTCTGAAAATAGGTTTTTAACAGTTGTTGAATGGTACATATTTTAGTCCCAGCAGCCACAATGATAGGCCACACGCTTAAATGATATAACATGATGCCATGCTTTTCACTAAATGACTGCTTCCATTTTTTACTCGCAGGCTTCCTTCGTGCTCATTGACGACTGTGTGCAGAAACTACAGGCTACCTGTAGAGGCTGTATCTTAGAAGCATCAGTCTTTTAATGAAAGTTTTTTTTATCAAATGAGTATTTTTTCTGCTTTCTGTCAGTGGTGAAATCTTATGTTATGCAGCCCAAAATCTCTCGATAGTATTAGAGCTGGTAGTGTTTGGGAGAAAAGAGGACTGTTTTTAAATGACTGCATAAATAAATACCTTCTACGTACTATTCTAAAAAATACGTGCTATTTGTGTCAGTTTCTGTGGTTCATAACAGTTAAGGCATACGTGATCGTACAGTTGTTTACTGTAATCTTGTATGGCCAGGATTCTCTTTGTGTCAGTGTACTTTTGCAAGATAAAGCACTCTTTTCCAAAAGTGAACTGTTTTGAAGCATTCTGTGAAATTGTTGGATAATGGGATGTTGTTCTTTCTCAAGTCGATGAGACATGGTTAAGATGAATAATACTGCTTGCCAGGCCTCTTGCTTTTTAGGGTTTGCTGAAATGTCCTTGGTTTGCTTTCCTCGTACCTGAGACCTCACACACCCTGAAGAACTTCTATTACACTTGCTTTTTAGCAAAACTTCTCATTTACAAGGAGGTCCGTGGCCTTTACTGATTTTCACTGGAATTCATATATCCTTTTGCAAATCCTGTCTTTGAACCCCTGTGCTCTAAAAACTTCCTAGTGGTTTCTTCTTCTCGTGGTGTACTAAAGACCTAAAGACAGCGTATGTTACTTGGTTTTTTGTTTGTTTTTTGTTTTTCTTCTCCCCATTTCCCAAGTCTTAGGAGTTCCTGGTGGACTCCCTATGGGAGCCTGGAACATGCTTACCAGTTTATACTGTGTAACAGGGAAGGCTCCAGCCCTGAGGTGCCTTCTGCACAATGGGCCAAATTTGCTCGGGATCCCTGGACATGGTTAGCCCCGGCCTGGCCTCTCGCCTGCATTGCATCCCCTAACATCAAAGTTTCACATCCGTATTATTCCGCAGGGTTGGTGGGTGTGTGTGCTTGTTTTGGTTTGTGTTTTTCCTTTTTTGTCTAACTAAGCATTTTGCCAATAGATTAAATATTAGCAGAATGTTATGGCTAAATTTCAGATTTTGTATATTTAACCTTTCCCCCTAATTGCTTGCTCAGCATCAAGGTTTGGTGCTTTGTTCCTAAATTCTCTCCATGAGGTGGTGTGCTTTAAAGTGTATTTATACTCTTGCAGATTAATTAACTGTGACCTTATGAACCACTGTCCTTGTTTAATTGGTGGCTCCAAAGCACACTAATGGCATAAATCAGCTCATAATGAGATTCAGACTTGCTTTTAAAATATATAATAACACTGCATTGATACAGCAAATGAGATGTGTTGACTTTCTCTTGGTATTACAGGAGAGAAGACACAATTAAATGTGTACTTTCAGCACGGGGGAGGGCTCGGCTGGAATGAATAATATGCACTTCAGGGTGGGTGTATGGAATAAGGAGGATATTCTGCATCAAGATAAGTTTGGTATTCTCTCCTTGTCTCTAGGCAATGCGCAGTACTGGCTGGTGCACTTTAGGATACAGCAATGTTGTGGGAAGGTGTTTCTCAAAGATTACTGGAGGCTAACAAAATGATGATTTCATCTTAAATATAGTTACATGTTTTCAAACTAAGCTTACACCCACTGTTTTATGAACTGTAAATTAATCAGATAGCTCCCAGAGAACAAAAAGGTTTTGACCTAAACTAGTTGCCCAGGCTCCGTGGCTGTTTTCAGTTTAATGTTACCCATATCCATCCTCACATTTTGGAAGGAAAACAAGAGCCCTGCAACAAAGTTTCTTTGTTTTCCTAAGAACTAAAAATGTGCTGTATGTAGACCAAACAATAAAAATAAACTACTGAGCTACCTTCTAATGCATGGGGGTTCTGGAGAGAGGAAACCATGGATATTTAGAGGCATAAAGTGAGTCATTGTGCTAGTTAAAGAATTTTATAAGGCAAGCTCTGTGGGTTTGAGTTGCATCTGTTACCTTTCCAGATAGAACGGAGGGGTATGCGGCAAGAAGAATGTTGGATTTAATCGTGCTGTATAGTGAATGCATTGTGCTTAGCCTAAGCTTCGAATCGGGATCTAGACCATAGGAGGACAAAACTGTTAGTCTCTCTTTCTGTATGAATTTGACCTTCGATGGGTTCCAGTTAAGCACACCTAAACCGTGTTAATTTAAACCAGTTAAGCTACAGAATACAGTTAACAAAATACTTTTAAAAGGGAATGCATGTTCCATAGCACTTGAAAGAAAACAAATCTCACAGCTATTTTCCTTATTAAAAGATAACCCTGCTTATATTTATGACAGTTCTTAGAAGCCGTAATGGACTGGGTTGCTATGGTGTGAGATGCCGAACAATGAAATAATTGTTGCTCCTGATATTGGCTTCCTGGAAACAAATTCTGTGTAAATTGCTGGGCTGAAAGAGTGACAGTGGTGTGTTAGAGGATTTATTTAGTTCAGAGTTAAAAATTACAACTATTTAGGGTAATATAAAAGTAAAACGTATCAGTTTTATACTTCATTTTTTTTTCTCTTTTACATTTTCAGGTCAGTTTCATGAATTCAAAAGCAACTTACCAGTGATTTCTGGGAGCTGGGGCTGATTCTCTTGTGTATTTGTAAGTATTTGTTGATTAATCTTCCTATTACCTATTACTTCTTTGTAAACTGTTCTAACGTGAAAGAATTTAGAAACTATGCTCAAATGTCACTGTAATATAGCATTTTTAGACTGTTCTCTTATTAAGAAATGTACTTAACTCAAAGTTTCTAAGTAGTTATTTCAGGCTTTGGTTTTCCTAATAATGAGAGAACAGTATTACAAATCTGGAGCACATAAAATTATGACTCTGATGTTGATAGCGCTGCGTTATTTCTAGTAGTGATTTGAGGCTGTGATTCACGGCTGATGGTACTTTTAGAGGAAAATATACTTGGATTTATTGAGGAAATGCTAAGACGACCACAGATGGCCCACCTAGGAATGTATTTATATTTGTCCTGGAGAAAGCTGACCTTTATAGTTCCAGCAAAATGACTGAGACTCTAGCCATTTAGGCTATGACCCAAGAATTACTCCAGCATATGCCCAAGTTTAGATAAAGTGAATGGGGCCTAAGTGCTTTAGGAAAGGGAGGGTTAGAGAAAAGGGTCTGTGAAGATGATCCTCACTCATACAATAAGGAGAAAGCTTTCGGAATTGCTGTTTTGGGTAGTCTTCAGCTTTACGCAAATATGGTAAGGAAAATCTCTTGTGGCTTAGGCTTGACATGGTACAAATTATTTTGCATGATATAGTATAAATGAAACCAATCTATACTGCTTACTCTCTTAAGTCACAAATATAGTTTATGAATAAATATTTATTCAATCATTTAGGGAAAAAAAGTTCACAAAACCATACTCATCAGGGAAAAATATGTCTGTTTCTCTTGTCCACGGGGAAACATGTTCAAATTGTACTAGCCCTTTCTCTTCACTAATGTTTAATTGCATATGTGGTTTTCTACTACATATTGCAATATCCTTCTTTGACAGATCAGTAGGCATCTTTTTAATAAGCATAAATAATTGTCAGTCATGTTTATAGAAAAGATTGTTAATAATTTTAAACAACAATATTTAGTAAATAATTTTAAAGAAGTATTACCTTTGAAAAATACTTTCCAGGTGACAATGTAAAGTTACAGGGTGATTGCTTGACTGATAGTGAGGAATTTGTTGTAACTTTTTCTAGCTTTGCCACTGCACTGTTTTATGAAGCAATCACTTAGGCTTTCTGTGCCTCAGTTTTCTGATCTATGGATGGAAATATTAATTTTAAGACCTTAAAAAATTCTTTAGCAATTGGGTTATGGACTGCTGACCCGAGTCCAGTCTAAACTGACAATGACAGAAAGCTGTGGTAAACAAATTTTGACATATGGTATATTTCGAAAATGGTACTCGTGTTTAGATCAATCAAATAGGTGTCTTAAAAAGTGCTTCAGGGAGAAGTGCCAACTGTGATTATCACACAGCTCCAGCTTGGCTTTTACAGAATAAGTTGTTAGCACAAGTAAGCTGCTTGACAGTAGTGTGGCCCTGAGAACTGGAACATGGCTCAGCAGTCTTGCAAAGGAAGCTAAGTAAGTGATTATGCACAATGACTGTACAAAATGAGCTGCAGGTTAGTCTTTTCAGATATTTTCTGCAAATCAGAGGTCAGTCATGCTGGCACAAGTTTCTAGAGAAACTAACACTACTGCTGACTGTCCTTCTGCTTCGATTAAAGGTCTTTTAATATTTAGCATGATAAAGATTCTAGCAAAAAATGTAAACCCTAAATTCCAAGAAACTCAAAATTTTAAAAGTAGAATGTATAGCTAACTTGATACAGTCCAGTGTCTCCTAAGCTACTGAAAACAAGTCTAAAGTATATATTCTATATAAATACAGGTTTATATATTCTGAATTAATCTCAATTTTGCGTCTCAGCTTGCACGTATTTTTCAGGTAGTTTACCTCAGTTCAGCTGATACAGACTCTTAGTGTGTGGTAACACTAGCATGGTTAGTGCCATAATTTTCCCTGTGCAATATAGAATAACAGGGCAGGTTGTTTATCTCAAGTATCTTACAAATTTAAGGTTTGATTTCTGCAAATATGTATTCATGTGAGGTGCCTGTGGAGGCTGATCAGAGCGTAGCAGGACCTGAGGGTGAACAAATAGGCTGTAAGTAAGTGATACAACATAAAAAGGAGGCTTTTGGGGTCAGTATGGAAGACAAAAGTTTTGCATATATGAGGAGTGTTGAAGAAATTCAGTTTTAGGCAGTATCGGAAAATGCTTATGGGAAGTGTATACCTATCCTATAACATCTGGGTATGTTTTTATAGCATATTTCTTTCATTTGTACTCAAAAGGGAAGGAGTGTAGATCAATAAGAGGAAGATTCATCTTGGCAACTGCACATGTTTTCATACAGGAATACAGCAAGATAAGCTAAATACCTCTATAGGTCTATACCAAAGCTATTTCATCCAGGGGCTATAACAACTTTTTTTTTTTCCCAAATTTTTGAAAGTTTTGTCATAAATGCGCTCTACTGTAACATGTAATTACTTGAATCATCCAGTTCAGACTTCTTTTTTTTTTGGTCATTCTTGGCTAGTTTTGTTCAGGAGAAAACAGGATTGATGATTCATACAAAAGTAAATTGCACGGAAAATGTGACATTTGTGCTTTTGTGTAATGCCAACAAAGTAATTGTCCTAACTGAAGGTTACTTTTTTCAAGAGTATGGACTTAACATGGTTGCATTTACTTAATTGTTCTTCTCGAGTAGGTTTGTCCAGTAGTAAATTGCAATAGTTATTTATTACAAAAGGTAAAATAGATGTCCTCTAATAACACTGTGTATAAAATAAATTTTGTGTGAATACTATTATATATGCTTTTTTTTTTTTTTTTTACTAGCAGCTCAGTTTCTATGTAAGTATTTTATTATAATTTGAGTGTGAAGTGAAAACACTGACAGAGGAAAAAAGTCTAAAATGAATGGTGGTGAAGCCTATGCCACTTCAGTGTCTTGCTAGAATAGCTCTTCAATGAAAAGCCTGCCTTGAAAATATGCTGAAAATAATATAATTGGAGTTGAGACTAAAATCAAATTGCTTTAAAAAGAGCAGCATTTTTTTTTTCGAAGAAGGTTTGCAAAAATAAATAGAAACACTGAAGATGCACACATATGCCTGAGCGTGCTTCTACATGTGCAACAAAACTCATAGTGTAGGTAGGCAAACATTATCTCCAGAAATTCAGAGCACATCGTCATAGACTATCTTTTGCTTCAGACTTGGTATTTAACTCAATTCCTCAAACATACTTTTAATGCAATTTTTATGCTTCTTTGATTTAGTTTGGAAAAGTTATATTTAAAACTTAGGGATAGTTTTTATTTGCAGCATGGAGCATCTGACCAAATAGGTTTGTGTTTTGAATCTTTTACAGCCTATTTTAAGAGAGGAAACTATTAAATTGTGAATATTGTCACGATAAAGTCAAAGAAGCTTATTTGGAGCAAATAAAGAATTTAGTGCTATGGCAGTATTCAGCCTCACAGATTTAACTGATAGCATCTGATGTTTTCTGAATTATGGTTAATTTAGGAAAATACAGGGCCTAGATATAGGGTTTACTAGATAAACGATATGCTGAGTTCACTTGCTACGAAGTAGATTTCCAATTTCATTTTTCTCCTTAAGTTATACTTGCTCATTAGCATTTTGGACAAGGAGCTGTTTGTCAGATTATCATGTCTCTGTGTGAAGAGCAGATTCTTTTGAAACTCCTATAGAGAAAGCGAAGCGGTGCCTTTCTGGGAGCTCTGTTTGCTGCAGCATCTGCATCTGTTCTAGGCAGCGAGGTGCTGCAGGCCCCAGGGGACTTGATTCTTGTCTGCCTACTCCTCTTCTAGCATTTGTGTTGTATCAGTACATGAAATAATTTGGTCACACCATGAAGCAGCCACGCAGCAGGTTGTGGTTCTGTTTTCCCTGTATTATTTTATAAATGTTGAATATAAAACCTGCCTCTAGAGGATCAGTATCTTACTACTTTTATGCAATGCTTGTATTACAGTAGCATGCAAGTTCTGTAGAAAGAATTGAAGTTACATTGTATTAAAGGAGATAAAAATTAATAGAAAAGTAAGGACCCTGCCCCAAATAGTTTCTCCTTTGAGAAAGCTTCTGTTAAAAATGCATATGCATCTTAGTTACATCAAGAGAGAATCCAACAAGTTAAAATCAAATGGAAAGCAGAAGGATGTTTCCCTGTACTGCGGTAATGCACAGTGCATGGATGCTCAAGCACATCTGTCAGTGCGGGTCCAATAGGAACACAGCTGCGTCTACCCAGCACTGCACGGAGGTAGCTTGTGTGCCTCTGCCCGGTGTAGTTGCACCTGGAGAGAGGCAGGAAAAATAGATTTCCGGAAAGAGAGTAAAGCTGTCTGGCACACTCATTTGTCCAGAGCAGGACAGAGGAAGTTTGAGCAAAACTACAGCCAGGTTTACTTGCTTGTTTCTATTTCAGTGTCTGAAGTTCTCTTCCCTAGCCATTTCCAACTGGGCTTTCCCCTGTGTGAATGTTGCCTAAAGCCGTGTGGTTGTGGGAAGTCGTCTTGGGGCGTGGAGTTCTCTTAGTAGGAGGAGTGCTCCTATCTGAGTTCCCATTTACCTTCTGAATACAGCAGGCATCCTTCTGGCTGCTTCTCTATTGACTGTGTGGACTGTTTCTTGGTAGTAAGTAACCAAATGAATAGATAAGCAGCACACACGCCTTATGGAAACGATGCACATTGTGTTCATTTTACCTGTGTTGTCAGAGGTGAAACGCTTGTTCATCACAAAGCTCATAGGCACTGTAGGTGCATATGGGCACTTAGCAGCCACAATGAACCGTCTTAGAAAAGCTGTGAAGAAATTTTTTTCTTCAAGTTGCACCAAGTAGTAAATTTTATAAAATACTTTCTATTTTACACTATGGCTGGACAGGAACAATGTGAGCATTATCTTTTCAAATCCAGTTATTTAAGAGGGCAAGAGTTACAAGCTCCACGGACAGCTGCATTCTCTCTCTGATTCATTTATTGACACAAAACAGAATTGCTTGGACTAACCATGCGTTCGTCAGTCACGCTTGCACAAGAGGCTGGAGTAAGAGGTTACCTGCTTGCTAGATGTCCCAGAATCTTTGGTGTATACCAAAGCCTGACTTAATAGAAATCTGATAATGGCCTGTTGAAGGTAAAACAGAAGTGTTAGCAGTTTTTTTTTTTTTTTAAAAAAAAAAAGAAAAAAAGAAAGAAAAATATGAAGACTATGCTGTAAAACCCTCAGGTTTCTTAATTGAAAAGGGCTGATGAAAGTGCAGGACATTAAAACTGTTACTTTAAGATAGCAAAGGTAAGATAGAGCAAAAAGGCAACTTTAAAAATCAGTGCGTGTTTTTAAAAATTTATTTTCCATGGCAGAGGTTTGCTTCTTGGCAGCGCTTACATTAGTATTGACTATCTAAATAAAGTAAATAACGTTCATTTTTACTTCTAGTAGTTTAAGTTCATTCACAGTGGAGATGAACGGATATTTTGGGTGGCTACATTAACACAATCAGTTTGAACTAACTGGGAGCAGCTTGCTGTTTTTAATGTGGATGATAGATTAAGACTGCACAACATTAAATATTAAAAGACTACTCTTAATTATATAAATACCATATTATCTTTATGGGTTTATAAGAGACTAATATATAATCCTGTCTCTGAAAGTTAGTCTGAAGGGTGCTCCCTGCGGGAGCTTAAAGGCTCCAAGGAGTAGAGTTATTCCACCACTATGACAGGAGGAGTTGACCTGTGCTGAAACAAAGGTTACGCAGCTTCTAGAAGCTTCATCTCTCCCTTGTATCTTCCTCAGTGAAACAGTTGCACAGCATGTGAGGTTCCATTCTACCTTCTTGTTCTTTTCAGTATAAAAATAGAAATTGGATCTGGAAAGGGAGATGTTTTCCATCTGGAAATTAGCAGGAGTGAAAGCCTGGTGGAGAAGGATGGTCAGGGAGAGTACATGAAGCAGGTACTGGGAGGAGGATGGATAGCTAGCTAGTAGGCTAGGTGTGTATATGGATTTCTTACTACTTCTGAAATGCTTTGTATTGGATTACTTATAGTTTTTATTTTTGAGAACTGTCTGGTCATTGATTCACCCCATCACTTCCTGAACAGCACAGGGCCCCAGTCAGATCTGCTGAAGAGATCAAAGTGTAGGAACATGAAGCCTAAATGCTTAGCATGATGGGAGTGAAATATAAATTTCACTCCAAGAAGAAAAATTGCTAATTGTCTAAAACTTGAGAGAGGCTCCTATGGCAATTGCAGGAGATCAGAGATAGGGTTAACTTTGTGTGTGTGCTAGCTCTCCTGTTTCAGCAAGGTGGCTTATGAACATCACATCAGGATCCTGATTATCCAGTCGTGAGGTGGAGAGTAGGCAGCCCTGGTCATTTCAGGGACAAATGAAAATGAACCAGAATGTCCCTGGTTTATTACACAGTTCTGCAAAGTTCACTGAACTGACTTTTATTTCTCTTCTATTGTTGATATATTATTTAGAATTGAATACCTTGTCTCAGTAGAACATGCACTGTTGATTTATTTAAAGATAGAATATATTCTGTTTTCTGAATATATTCCGTCTTTGAGTTATTTGTACTGTTGACCTATTTCATTGCTCCATTTTTTACTAAGTGATTGTAGTGATCGTAGTTTGTATAAGATCCAGCAATGAAAATAAAAAGCCGAGGCTATTGTTTCTAAGACAAAATACACAGTTGGCAATACTAGGTTTCATGTCACTTTGTTGCTTCTACTTAACCCAGTATTGTAAAAGAGCAATTAGAAAGTGTTAGTTTTATGGAACAGTTCCTCCTCCAAATTGTGGTGCTGATTTTTATTAAAATTTTTGAAAAGCCACTTTCCTCACAACTACACTGGGGTTTTCCCTCCTGTTCACTGAAGAACAGTTATTTATTAGAACACTTTCTTCATCTTTTGCTTGGGCAAGTCTTTATAGTTGCCAGAATTTGGCCTTTTTTAGTGGCTAGATTCAGTAACATCTCGTGTTATGCCTCCTTCCTGTGCTCATCAGAGCCTGGCAGCCTATCTGTCTCCCTGAGAACTAGGCATGTTTGATCTCTGCCCAGAGAGCGAACAACTATGGAGTGTTTGCTTGCCTCTGAAATACCAGCTATACGGGTTGCTGTTCCTTCCACATCTCTTCTGATGCAGTATGAAAAGCTACTATGCTCTTAACACTGCAGGTCTTGAAATATGGTCAAGGCACAAATAAATTGCATTTCTGATCCTCCATAGCCCTATTTTGGCTGCTACCCAGAGACAACAGCAGCTACAGTGCAACTAATACTACCAAGTCTATAACCTATTGATAAGTTATTTACTTGCATTTTAATCTCTTATTCTTATCTCTTAAGAAGGTTTTTATGGACAGAAGTCTAGCTTTTAGAGAACGATGACGGGAGCAAGCAATGCACATTATTTTCCTGTATTTCTGCCGCAGGACCTGTATAATCTCATTCCAGATTCCTCAGACTATACACTGGGCAATAGATATGCATTATATATATATATATGTATGCATAAAATAAGCCTTTGGTAGTTTGTCTCGGGGTGTGAATACCCTCCTGGCTTTCCTTAGGAGATGGCAGGGTTGCTGGTTTGTGCTTCACCCCGCGCATGCACGAGCTGCTTGGCCAGCGCTGCAGTGCTGCAGCAGGGAGGCGCAGGCACCTTGTCCTGCGAGTGTCACTGCTCGGTGTACCCCCTGCCTGCTCCCCGCGCACACATGCGCCCAGGCAGCTCGGTGGCTGTGTGGGACCCCTCCTCCCCCGGGCTCCAGAAGGAGCTGCTCCAAAAAGGAGCCATTTATAGTATCAATAAGCTGCTTCTCCAAACCATGTACAGATGTGTTATTCAACCAGTTAATATTGGGGTAGTTAAAATCACCCATTATTATTTTTCTGGCAGATTTTGCCACTTCATTAATATCTTTCAACACACTGAGTTGTTGCTTGGCTGTTCCTTCTTTTACATGGCTTATATCATATCATGCCATCACAGCATATTCTGTAGTTTTCAGTTAATTGCCCAATTAACAGTGGTATTCATGAAGTGCTAGGAAAATTCCACAACTAATGATTTGGACAATTTCAAAATACGTTGGTATTTCATAGTTTAAAATGTCAAACATGCCAATAGCTGCAAGCATAAGAGCATGGCCGTTTAGAACCCAATAGCTCTGAAATTCTGTATCAAAAAATCATAATCCAGCTCTCAGAAACATGGTTCCCAGCCTCCAGTACTGCATATAGGGAAGTTCTGAGGTGGGAGTGTGGAACGGGGCCACCTCTGCTGTGCCATGTTTCGTGAGGATGTGCAATAACAACCTTGTGGCGGCAGCGACCGTGCTGTCGCCCCCCAGCCAGCCCGGGTGTGGTTTGGGGGGCACTAGTTATGCGAATGAGGGAAACAGAGGTGCGAGTACTGCAAGGTGGGGAGAGGTGCTGAAGTGCCCTGTCCTCCTCTCCCTTGCGATGGGATCAGGTAGCAGGTGACACCCATAGTTAGCTGTGATGGGCCATTGTCCCCAGGTGCAACTGAGAGTTGCCAATAGGCTCTCTAGGCACTGAGCTGGTCTCTTTGTCTGAGCAGCTGCGGCGCAGCCATGCCAGGGGATGCGCTGCCCACCCGTCCTGCTCTCCCTCTGTACCTTCCGTGCCATTTCTGGGGTGCTGCCGTAGGCTTAGTCTCCAGAGTCTGGGAATCGTCTGGGAATGTAAAATGATTTCATTGCCATTGCCCAGGAAAGGCAATTATTCCCTTTCGGGCTGGAAGATCTGCCTGCAGTGAAGCAGGCAAGTCCATGGTCTCAAAGCTAAAGGGTCGCGGACGCCAGGACTGCTTCTAACGCGGTACGTTTTTGTAACAGCTGGAATTTCACCACTTACCCAGTCTGGTGAGACTTCCTGGTGATCCAGTGAGAATGTTGTAGAGGCGTTTGCCTATGGAACTAAGGCCTATTCCAGCAAGGTACTTAAATATCTGCAACTTTAACTACTTGGAGTAACTTCATTGCAATTGATAGCACTGCTCAGAAGTTTAAAATCCTGTGAGTACTGAGGTCTTTGCTGGAATGGTACTGATTATATAAATGTGACTTCTGGGTAGCTCTTTTTAAAATTAAATTACTGGAATATAATGTTGTTTAGATATTTCTTTTAGACCTTCTTGGAATTATGGTAGATGCTTTAAGGACATTATAATTTACATTTTATAACAAAAGTATAGTGAATTATCTTATCTCATTCCTCTTGGCAACTTAGCAAACTATCATTAACATTTTTCATCAGTATTCTGTTTAGAGTTTTCTAAACTGAATGCTATAGTGGTAACAGCTCATTTTTAGATGCTATTACAGTTCTTTCATATCTTTATAGTACTGTAGTAAAGTCAAATTTACTAGGTACCTTGAAAGCGGGGTAAGGGAGCATTAGAATCTGCATTAAAGTGATTCAGTACTCTTCAGAGAAAAGCCTGCTTAGCTTGAGATCAGATACAGCATGTGTTTTGGGGGCACTTTCATAGGGATTGCTAATCAGCTTGAACACTACTATCCACAGCTGCTTTTTGAAATACTGTTCTGTCCACACTGAAAGTCAGGGGAATTTGCTTTGCTCTGTAAGCACATGGCCAGCATTAGCCGTTGGGGAGCTGCACCTCATGTTATGGTTTGCAGTGCAAACATGGGAGGGATCAACCTGCACGTGCTTGCTTCTCTTTGAGAGTGAGTGCCAATCTCCAATCTACTGGGGAGTATCATGCTCCGATACGTTATTCTGAGTGTTCCGCTCGTGGATGTTCAAACACATTTATCTCTGAGCGTGTAGCCAGGACGCTTTTTCCTAGGTGTTCAGGCATTGGGAAGTGCAAACCCTTCCAGGTCCTAAGTGTTGGGGTCCAATCAGGCTGACTTGCGAGAGCTGCAGTGGCTTTCTGTCCCCAGCTCTGTTGTGATTCCTTAGCGCCTCATTTCATCTTAGTGATGAATTTCTTGATCTTTTATCTGTTTTACCTTTTGAAGCTGTAATTTCATCAAAAAAAGGAACATCAAGTATCCAGCCTAGGGACTGGTGGAGGCTTCCAGGTGCAACTGTAATACCGAATACAATAAATACAATGATTATTACAAGTACAGTAGTACAAGTACAGTTAAAAAAAACAATAACATGTGAAGAGTGACTGAATGATGTGATTAATATGTAGTACTCTCCAAGGAAGGCCAAGCTGATGTTATAAAAAAGAATAGTTGTAGACCGTCTTTAACTCAGTGAAGTAGTCTAGTTTTCAGTACAAAGCTGTAATCCCTCAACTAAATTAGACCAGCCTAAAGATTTCTTTGAAAGCGTTGTCTGTTTGCGAAAGTTCTTTCTAAGCCTAATAGAGCATGTAGAAAGAAACCTTGAATACTGCTGTTGTAAAATGTTCTGCTTTTTTTTTTTTTTCAAAGATGTAGAATTACAAATTTCAGTATTTTTAATGAATGAAATAGGCTACCCTGGTATTAGGGAGGACTACCCATTTGAGAGGTTTCTTCTCTCTGTGTCTTTTTAGAAAGCATTTCTCTCACCAGAACCACCTTGTGGAATAGCTTCTTTATGCAGTGTTTGTGATCAATACATGTAAAAGAATAGTTCTAAAAACATGGGAAAATTGCAGAAAGAGGAAAGATCACTGATTGCAGTTATCCATAGGATAGTGTCTCTGTTTTGCTGTCAAGTTGCCTCGAAACAAAGGGTTGGCAAACTTTAAAGACTAAAGGTGATCCCAGACACATCCTGTTCCTTGTTAAATGTTTTGCTGTATCACTGCTAGGACAAAAAGTGAAGTGCCTCTCCACCAGCTGCAGAGAAGGAAGGTGATTTGAATGTTAATGAAGGGTAGAAGTTTCATAGTAACAGAAAAAACAGAGGCTCCATAGATAAGAGAATATTTTCCCAGGACGTCTCAGTCTGCAGTTGTTGTAACCAGAGGAAGCAATATTACTAAGGAAGTATTTAAATGTCTTTAACAGATATTAGATGATGAAGTGGAGTAGTCATTATATTCCTATCCAAACTCCAGTGCATTGAGAGGTCTATTGAAATACAATCTTTGAGAATATCCACTTAGTCTTGTTTCTGGACTCCCAGATTAGTTTGGACATCCTGTTAATCGACAGAGCTCCAAATACAGGAGCTTTCTCAGAGAAGTTAACAAAGTTGCTGTTTAATGTGTCAATGAAGATCACAAGGCTCATTGTCTTTGTAAATTTAAATATTCCCTCTCCCCCCAATCCTCCCATCCTTCTAGAAAACACCCCTCATACATTTGAACTTTAGGTTTTTGAGCATCCTTTGGACCTGGCAATGCGTTGTGTGATTCACAGGTCTTCACATGAACATAAGAATTCCTTTTTGCTCCTGTTTACTCTTGTGATCTTTCCTTGCTGCATTTCACGAGGCTTGTGACACAATCCACTCTTTCTAACCATTTGCTCCATTCACAGAGCTAGGAGTCTAACAAACAAACTGGCATTCATGGCCTTCCTTGCCCTTCCTGCCTCTCTCCTACCCCTCTCCTACCCCACTCGCCCAAAGGAAAAAGTCAGAAACATCTGTGTCTTAGAAGAAACTGCTAACCTACTCCTTTAAGGTACTACACTCTAAAGCAGTCAATTATCCAGCTGTTTTTGAAGATACTATCATTTGGTGTCTTCGGGAGTTATTTTCTAGAGCTAAAACTTCGGGTGTTTTAAGTAGATTAACAAAAAAGTTAGCTACGAGTACACAATAGTACCACTGAATTGCTGAAATCTTGGGACCTTCGCACTTGTGTCTAGAGCCTGTAAAGATACAGCATTTGTCACTGTGATGGATGATTTTTCCTGCATATAAAATAAGGGAAGTAATCCATCCTCATTCTGCTTAGCTGTCTCTAAACAGAGACGTATATTTGGTTGCCAAACTCTCCTCTCCATTCTTCAGCTAATCCCAGGGAAAAATGGAAATATGCTGAAAAGCCTGTGATACATAGTTGATGACTAGTTCTTTGCTCCCAGAGCTCTCATCTGGAGTGCCTGACAATGCCATCCTTTTTCTAACTCCTATTTAATATCTTGATGGAGTTGCTGTGGGATCCATTTAGATTAAATTTCTGCCATACATGGGAGATATGCAGCTTACTGGGATGATAAAGCCCGATTCTGGTTCTCTGAATACCTAGCAGAGAGCAGAGCAATGATCAGCTGGCTTAGGCCAAAACTGAGCTTAGGCCAAAACCGAGGAAAGATGTTCCTCCAGATCATCTTCCACTCTTGTTCTCAGCTGAATGTGTTTGGGTTCTCACCTTAACCTTTGCCTGCTAGAGTTTGATTAGGTATCAGCTTCCAAGGTGAAAAGGGAGATCTAGGCCTGGGCATTATGTCAAAAATTTGATCTTGGGGAAGAGAATGAAACTCCAGCTTTCCCACTCTAGTGAATTAAAGTAATTCCCTTTTGCCCTTGGAATCTGTTCTTTTTTTCTGGACTTTTAAAAGGATGAGTCTGGCTTGGAGTAACTGTATTCAAGGAACAAGGTAAAGTAGCTGCTGTTGTGTTTTCTGTCCCTCTGGTTGCAGTATTATCGGCACAAGTAAATAAGCATTGCTTTAATTCTGTTAATCTTACTTTTAGTATCTCTAACCTATATCAAAATAATTTTGAAGTCTTCCTTTGCATGAATGCATCTCATAAAATTGAAGGCTAAGAAAAAAATGTTAGCTGCATCATGAGACAGAATATGCTCCTGATTTTTCCTATGGTTTTACACTCCTAAGAGGCAGTGCCCAAAGTTGATCCAAGTTGGAACTAGAAGTTAAGTGGCAAAATCTCCCAAGTGATGGGCCCTGGAAGCTCAGACATGCCATTCTGGTCCTTATCTTTAAATATAATGCAGTCGGGTGTCATGTGCTGGTGATGTCAAATATCATCTGAGCATTCTTGGGCTCTCAGTCCCCACGTGCTGCTGGCACAGGGACATCTTGCTGCCCATTCTTCAGTGGCGCAGCTTGGGCTTGTTCCTGTGATGTTCACATTCCTTCCTTCAGCCCTGAACACGGGCCAGCTCTTCCAGCACGGGAATTTTGTATCTGTTTCATGCGTTAGGATGGCGACTTGAAAGACCGCTCCTTGAATTCCTTCCAGCTAAGGTTTCTTCCTTTATTCTGTGTTACAGTGTGAAGGTTTCTTCTTTTAAGGAAAATCATTGCAAACCATTTTCCTCTTGGAATTCCTCTGGGAAGCAGGATAGGCTGCACAAAAGCCAAGGAGCCACGGTGTTCTCTGGTAGAGCCTTCAGCAGTGCTTCTGTGCAATTACTGTGCATTGCTAGAAAGCAAGGAAAAGGGCATTAATTTTCAGTGCTTGTTTCCTTACAATAGGAGATGTGTGTGTGTGTAAATCAGATAGGGACTATAAATCAGAGTTATTTTCATTAATTCTGTAGTTAAGTTTTGGTTCATTATTTACATCTTGGAAAGATCTAATTCTGGAGAACAGCTGAGTAGGAGGATCCTCCTTTGTAGTCAGCTCTGACTGATAGCTTTGGAGCAATCTCCTTTTCTGTCTACAAAAATATATCATTCGATGGTAGATGGGATTTGCTGGACATGCTCTTTTTGAAGAAACTGACAAGTTAGCAATATTTTCCATTGGCAAACCTCCAGAGCAGAGTAGTTGTTATGGTTCTTGCATATCTTTATGCTTCATCTGCATGCTTTAATTTTTCTCTCCTAGTAATATAAGGACTCTAGCCTGCTCACTGTGTAGAAACTGCATACTTCAGTTTGCCGTTGTTGGCTTCAAAAATGTGTTATTCCAGAACATTGCCGAAGTACCTGAAGACTTAAGAACTGTGGTATCAATTTCAAAATAGCACCATGTACATCCAGGGGATGCCTCAGATATCTGCCTCAAACGGACCTGACAATAGACCCTCCGGGGACTCTACATGACCCCAGGAATTTCTTCCAGAAATCTTATCAGACTTCTGTCAAAGTTCAACCTTATGTTTGCCAAAAGTTTGAAGGCTAAGTTTTGTCTGCAACAACTTTAATTACAGAATACCGGTTTATGTGAAAATTTCCAATTAATTCAATTTAGAAGTTTAAATCCTAATGAAAGTTTGGAGGATCTCTTCTTATAAGTATCTGAGGTACTTTTTAGAATGAGAATGAGAATTCTCACTGATTGATGCATTTAAAAATTTCTTGATAATCTTTAAAATATAGTTTAAGAAAATTTCTATTTAAAACAGGACAAACAGAGCTTTGCTAGCTGGCTACTTGTTTAATCAGCTAACTGTATTTTCTGTGTAGTCTTCCTGAAACCTAGCACCTCAGTGAAGGTTAGATCCCTCTTTAAGTCTGTCTGTGCAGTCATTTGACTTCCTTTTCTTTTGACTATTTCTGCTGCAGTGTCCATATAAGCTGACATGTAAGGGTGACAGGGAAAGGGCAGGAGTTAACTTGCCTTGCAAACAGGTACTTGAATACAGGAAATTTTGTTTTTAGTGGTAAACTTGTGGGTTCGGTCCAAACATGTTTTGAAGAAAAGTCAAAGTGGTGAAAGGTACTATATTCTTTCCTTTTTCATGTCATTATTTTCACCGACTTGTTCTTTTGGTCTCTTCTCTGGGTGGCAGATTGCCACTTTTTTGTTCATTTGTTTTATCCCATGGCGTGTGCTTAAAGCCTCAAGGATATGAGCTCCTGATGGTTTTATGTACTTCCCTACACCGATATATTTAAATGCCATTTTTGTAGAATGCATAAATGAGTATGCAGGGAAGTGCAAAGACAATACAGAAAAAGGTATGTGGAAGTATACAAATTCTATTATAATAAATGGAATTTGTTGTGTTTAGACTTTTACTTTAGTAAAGCAACACCTCCCCCTAAAACCACTGAAATATTTTCTAATAATGAAACAGATTCATGTTTTCAATCTGTGATCTACTATAAGATATATTGTGAGATTTCTGTTCTGCTAATTATTAAGGATGAAATGTACTGCTTTCATGTGTCTGTGAATTTGCTTTTGGATTTCATTTGTTCACTTAAGGTAGGTGGACTTACTTAAATTTATTTTTCACATCTTGGAAAAAAAAAAAACAGAACAAAACTTTTTATCACAGAGATTTCCAGCATATGATCATGAGAACTGTTGTTTCAGTCCATCCTGTGTCACTTCTGGTTTATTAGGAAAGTGTTCAGAGCAATATAATTGTTTGAACAGAAGAGTACAAATGTCTTAGCAGGTTGGAAGATGAATATAGAATGTGTGAATGTATTCATGTTTTCCTCCTTCAGAACTCAATTCCTATATATATTTATATATATATAAATATATATACACATATACATATTATATACATACATTATGTATATAATATATATACATAATGTTATATATATATGTATTTATTTACTTATTTTTAACTGATTCTTTCAAATATACCTTCCAAGCAATTGTACATGGAAAGTTGGTAATCGTATGGAAAACAGAGCAAAAACCCCCTAGTTACTGGGACACAAGACATGCTTGTCACTAAATGACGTAGATATAGTCCCACCTCTGTGAAATCAGATGAAGCTTGTGGTTCTAAAAGAGCCTATGTAAATTTAGGTCGCTACTCTGCATTGTTCTGTGGCAATCTTCATGTGCTAGGCGATAAGGTTACGTGCATCAGGTCTGCTGAAGTTCATGGGCTTTGTGCTGAAGTGCTGTGCTGAATTGGTGAGAAGTCAAAGCATTCAAATCCTCTGCTTCGTTGCAGAATTGTTGGGACTCCCTTGATACATCTTCAGAAAAGACATGAGGGCAATACCCACAATTTGCCACCTATGCCATGGAGCCCTTCTATTTCGTGTCAGTTTTCCTTGATTTTTTTCTGGGTAGGTCTTTGGCATTTTGAGGTTACATTGTACATCGGGAGGATGCAGCTCTGGCAAGGAACTGATCTTTGCCTGACTTCTAAAGATAGAGACTGAGCAGTTTAACAGTACTCAGGCTTCTCAGGTGAGTCTGCAGAAGTCACTTTGTGCAATCACTTTGTGCGGGAGGTCATGGAAGTCATTGTAAGTGACACAAGTGAAGGTCAGTGAAGTAAGTTCAGTGTCAGCCTCCTTGCACTAAGTGTGGTAGGTCTCCGTGAGCAATCTGATTCGTGCCTGCCCTGCAAAGTCATTAAGTTCCACTTGGCTTTCTGGCACTGGCTGAGTTGCATGGATTGGGTATAGTCGGTCTTAAAAGAGAAAGATTGGACACTCGGCCAACCCAGCACATTTTCTGACATGCTCTTAGAGCTGGTAAGAGTCATCATAAATTTAAGCATTACATTGCCTTCCACAGAAACCAGGCTTAATAAATGGCTTTGATTTTTTTATGAATGACTGAGCACCCTGTTTTACTAATAAGACCAAGGTTTTGGGGCAGGGGAATCGGAGAGGAAGGGGAATATGAGGGAAGCTATAAGGCTACTGATGGAGTGTCATATAATTTTACTAGTTGCATAACTGCTTTTAACTGCTAAACTCTCTCTGATTAAAATAACAATCGAGCTTGTAATTTTTCTGAACAGCTGCTGCTACAGGGGGTCATTACCTTGGAGAGCTTTGAAATAATCGTACTCCTAATACATGAGTTATGTAGTCTCATGTTTTACAGCAATGCATGAAGTTTAAAGTCTATAGTAGAATGTTATTTGAAAGCTGTCAAACCATGTTAAAAAAGACTGCATCGTCAAAGGCCCTTGTGGCCAGGATTCAACATGTAGCCTTGTCTTACTCATTATAAAATGCATGTTTATAAAGTTCCACAGAGCATCCAATTCCCAATTCACTTATATCAGCAAGACTTAACTTGCTCATTAATCTAAATTCTTTTGCAACTTTAATCTACATGTTTAATTAATCATAAAATGAGGCGGTAAGTAATTTCAGCAATGTGTGGCTTGTTATCAGATGCATTTAATCACTCTTCTGTGAGCTCATTTGGAAACACCTGAAGATGTCGAGAGCAGTTTGAATAAGCATAAATTATTCTTTGTCAGTGTACTTCACTCAACTAATAAGACATTAATTTAAAAGGCACTGTTCGTCATTTTTAGATCTTCACCAATATTTTTAGCTTAGCAGTATAAATTTAATTGTATATACTGTATGACTCCCGACATAATGCCCAGCACTGAAAAGGCTAAGTTTTATTGAATTCATTTTTCTTATTTACGTGTAATTATATCATGTAATCGTAATTTTAATGAGGACTAACCATAGTTATCAAATCTGTTAACTATTCACATGTTTTTGGAATAAGCTGCTAATTACTTGAAATGCAAGGGGTATTAGAGGATACAAAGATTTATAGATTCTCCTTTTTCTTCACGTATAATAGTTTGTGTTGTCTTTGGAGCTCTTAACACGTAGTATCTTGCTGTGGATATACCTGAGGCTCTTGAGTGCAGGCAGGCTTCGTGTTTGAAAATGGAAGCAAAGCCTGTGATATGACAGGACACTTCTTATGAATAGCTGCTCTTTCGCGTACTTACCCAGGATTATATTGAATGGAAAAGAATATTCCCATTTTTCCTAGTCACAAAACTATTATGTAGCTAGTGATGGCATTCTAAAAAAAATACATGACCTCAGAGTGTATAATTCAAAGAAGCTGAGTAAGTAATATATCTCTTCATGTCAAGACAATGGGAATAAAAGTCACATTTTATTGAGCGTCATCCCCTGTCTCTGTATGCTATGAGATGGACTGACATTCTATAAGAATAATTATTTCTCTGGAAACAAATGTATTTGCTTGCTATGGAGCATCTCAGTGAACCTTGCTTTGAACAGTGCCTTGTCTTCGGTAGTTGTCTGCTACGTTCCAGTATGGATCATAACAGGAAAGGGGAGGATATACCATTTTAAGCTGGAGTACAAATCATTTCCCCATATTTTCTTTATTGTACTTAATATTTATGAATGAACTCTTGTTTTCTCTGGTAGGGCCATGCTGTAAGAGGAATAATACTGCCTTAAGTGCCCTGCCTCTCCTACCATGTTCAAGCTGCTGCATCATTTAAACTATAGCAATAAATTGTGGCAGTTGATGCTTTTTCCCTCCATCTGTGCGTTCCTTTCTGCTGCCATTTAGTTTTTATTTTTATTCTGCTCCCTTTTCCAGATGAAAGCAATTGTTTGTTTCGAGAGTGCTAAGAGTTTGAGAACAGTAAACCTTTTGCAGCATCATATAGTACCTATCAGCAGGCTGGACAGTTTAACAGCGTTTTATGAAACCACAAGAAACTATGTACCAATTACATTTTGGGTCTGACTAAAACACATACAAACAAGGAAATATGAGCTTCTTCGAGGCCTTCCTCCGTGTAAACGTTTATTCTGACTTATTTACTCTGAGGACAGTAATGAATCCTTCACATGTGTTATGTGGCCTGTTTTTGCCTGTAAAACGTCTTTTGAAACATCTGTGGTCAAGTTTCAAGATTTAAAAAAAAAAAAAAAAAGAGCCCCACTTCAGCAAACTAAAAAGTGGCCAGTCTGTTTTTTTTTCTGTAATTGCTTCCAGTTTAGAGTGTGATATCGATGTTCATCGGTAAATGTTTTAGTGTTTGGTGATGGAGGATTTTGAGAAGTCTTTCAGCTTTCCATACCCATAATTTCAAACATTGCTACTTATGTTCAAGTAGCTCTTTTTTTTTGGTGGATGTTGTAAGAGGATACCTGGGTTTTGGTTTTATTTTTTTTTTTGTTGTTGTTGTTGTTGTTATGTCCAAGAAAATCAGTGGTAAAATACATAGGTGTTGTAAGATTTTCTAGAACAAAAGGCATTGGAATCTTTATTGTTACTGTTTGTAGAAAATTAGCATGCTACTTGTGATAACTCTAAGCAAAAATCCAAGTGCTTCATTAGGCAGTAGGTGAATTTATGGAGTTTTTGTGCTAATCACATTGGCCTTTGAAGGGAACATTCTAATCACTTGTTTATATAGAAATTGCAAAGAGCTCATGCTAAATGCATCCAATTTGCATAATACATTTTGGCCTTTTATAATTGTTTGGATGTATCTGTTATCTGCTGAAGCCAAAAATATTTATTGACTTTATGGACTCATGTGGAATGTTTTAAATGGGGATTCTTCAGAAAGGTGCAGAAGAACATGTGTTTTGCAAGTAGGAGACCAATCTCTTTGACAGGAAGTTACTGCCTTTGCATTATTTTCCAGGGTTGCCACTTCCAAGTGTTAAAAACTTGAATGGATCTTCCTGTCCGAAATACAAAGCAAAAACCTTGATTTTTGTCTCACTAAATGTGAGTTTTTAAAGCTCACTTGTCCAGATGTTTCTGTACATCTCTGACCTTTAGTTACCTACTTGTAAAAAAAAAAAAAAAAGTACAAAATGTATTCTCCTGTTCATGTTACTTTAACAATCCTGGCTCTTCAAAAATGCAGAGATTCATAGCACGTTTGTAAAAGCTGGCACCATAGTGTTCTGTAATGGTTAAACAGTTCTGGTTAATAGTGCAAGACCTAAACTTCTAGGAATAATGAGACACTAATAACAGAGGCCTCACTAGCAGACTGTGTTTATATCAGCATTCCTGATTCATTGTAGTCAAGTTGATACAAATATTTTAAAGCAAAGAACAAAGTTATATGCAGGGCAGAATGAAGATAAAGTTTTATAAACTACTTGGCCCTGCTTAATTCCTGCCATTTTAACTCACGGTACAATCCAAGTTACTTCCTGAAGAAATCATGCAATGTAAGCAAACAAATGACTAAATAAAATAGCAAAGTTTTTCTCAGAGAAGGGAGAAATATTCAGAATTTCTTTTCGACTAATCGTATGGATGAGACTTTGTAATGGTAACAGTGGCTGCAACAGCAAGAGTGTTCAGTAGGTGAATTGTCTGGGGAAAACCAGCAACAATTCTTTTTAAAGGATATATATTGTTATATTCAGATGTGTAGATGAACCTGCAGACACGTTTGCTTAATGCTGTGAGGGTCTCGAGCAACCAGGATCTTTCTCCCAAATATGTGACAGGCCCTGGGGCTTCTTCAGCGGCTGCTCGTGATGGGAAAGAGTCCTCACTGTTAGGCAGGTTTCAGCACAGCAGCCCTTTCCCTGCAGGAGGGCAGTAGGAGACCGGAATTGTGGCCACTTGGGAAAGAAGAAAATCTGTCAAGACCATGAAAATACATCCCTAAATGTTGGGCTGGTGCGTAGGGCAGCGTTGTAAACCTGACACACAGACTCCCCCAGAAATAAACCCTCTACAAGACCCACTGCTTGCTGTGACAGGATGTACTGATTTCCAGGCCTTTTATAGAAACGTGCCCTGGTGAGTAAAACCTTGCAATCTTTTATCAAAACAGACTGTACTTTATGTGCAGAGCACATCTTGATCCTGCACAAAATATCGATTAATAAAAATCTGCCTGTTATGGACAATGAAGATGTGCTTATAAAACATAGGAACAATAAAATATTGTGTAATTCCCTCCCGCCCCAGTATTTAACTATTAAAAAGAGGAGAAAAAGTCCACAGTGGAAAAAAACAGTACCCTGGACTTGTATTACAACTTTGGGGGGCATTAATTTTATAATAGTTCAGACCAGTAGACTGAGAGTGGTTGGTAGACTGCCCTATATATGTGTTCATGCTCATCTAAAAGAAAACAAAATCTTTTAGAAGCTAAGATTGTGAAGGTTTTTTGGTGCTGCAGTTACTCACAGAAACATAAAACTGAAAGAGGGTAAAAAAAATGAATGGTAAATTTGTGGCTGTACACAGACTTTGGGCTCCTGATTCCGATGCCTAGTTAAATGCCTTGACACTCCTTTGTTTCCTCAGGATCACAGTGTGTCTTTGGATGCGTCAGATAAACTCTCGGAGCTTTGGTTTCCCACTTGCGGCAGGAAGGTAGTGCTCATTCACCTTCAAGTTCTTTGAGATCCACAAATGAAAACCTAGTCTCGATTTAGCACAGATGTCACCCTGGCTACTACCTTAAATTTGAAATTTGTGAGCTTTATGGTTAGTGAGTGCAAAGTAATATTTGTAAGAAAACACAAAATACATCAGAAAAATATCTACAGATACCCTATGTAATGCATGGAGACAGAGGTTGTCAGTAAGAGCTTCTCTTGACTTTTGATGAACATTTTTTTTCCTACATTTTGACCCACAGAGAGAAGAAAAGTGTTCTTATGCCCTAGAAGTTTTCTTTTACTCTATCAACAAAATATATATATAATACATTTTTCCTTTTCGTTATCATTGTCATTTTCTTCCCTTTTTGTACCAGTGTCTAATTACTAATTCCTCTTTTGAAAACACTTTATTTAGGCCTAGTGTGTTCAGATCAAGTGAAATCCCTGTGATGCTTTTGCTTTGTTTGTTTATGTGGTCACTGTTGCCCTTCGTACACCCCTGCGGGAGCTCCTTAACTCATCAGTGTCTCGGTTTCCACGTCAGTTAATGTGCATGAAATGCCCACTTTACTCTTGTGACATAAGAATGAAAGCTGTGAAGCAATCTCACCAAAGGTGAGAGATGCTACTGACATGTGCATTATTGGCCTCTGATTGTTGTTATTTTTGTTGTGCTACAGTAGGTAGAGCCTCCAACTAACAGCAGAGCCCCACTGAATTGAAGATACCTCTGCTGAAAAATTTACCTTCTAAATGGACAATGCAGTCAAAAGGTAGAGGAGAGCAAATACTGCAATGCTCAGGTATTGGTAGTGCATTTAGGCCAGAAGCATGCAGCCTGATGATCCCCTTACCTCACTCTCTGTGTTTTTGACGAGCTGTGAGCTTTTAAAGGTATGGGTGTCCATCCTTCAGGAAAAATAAAGCCAAGGAGAGCTGGTCATGTGCATAAGGGCCAGCAATTAATCAGGGTGCCTGAGCACTTGCATGAAGCTCAGTGTGAAAGTCCACAGGAATGTTGAAAAATGCCAGGTGGAATGGGATTATTACTCGAAGACTGGAAGGACTGTAGTAATCACTTAGTGTGACTTTCCCCATGCAACCCACTAGAACTTCCCTGCATTAGCAATAGCCATGGCTAGACTAGAGAATATGTGGTGTGATTGGGAAGTTTACAAAGCCAGCAGGTGTACCACAGCTTTTTCTTTTTTTTTTTTCTACTTCTTCTAGCTTGTTTTAGTGGTTAATTAATCTCACATACTAAGCTCTGTGCCATAATTCTATTTGAATTGGTTTAGCTTAAGCTTCCAGCCATGTATTTCTGTGTGGTTGAAATATCATCTGTTATGATATTTCTCCTTCCTAGGTACAAACTGCTAGATCCTCACCTGAAGTCTTTTTTTTTTCAACCAAGTAAAGCCTCTTGGATGCCTCATTGCAAGATATATTTTCCAGTAGTTGAATCTTTCTCGTGAATCTGTGTTAGTCTTTCATGATTGTAAAGCAATTCCACGGGGAGGAAGTAGTTGTTCTGCTATAACCAAGTCTATTTTAATGAAAAATTTCCTTCTTTGCAGTATGCTTCGCAAGTGCTTCTTCCCCCACACAGTGCTGACACATTTCTCATGTAAATGCTGCGGCTTTCTTTCATGTCACTTATTAGCTATGTTAGAAGTAAGAAGATTCAATAACAGAAAATCAATCACTTTCAGTGTTGGTTATGCCTATTTTTCTATAAAGCAGATTTGAGCTGAACTTAAATATAACTATTTTTATTTTCTGTTAAGTTTCTGTTAAGAGTAAATCTAAAGAAATGCACGTGGCTATCATATTTGGTGTTGCAAAGTCATAGCTGGCTCTTTCTCACAGCACCTTCTTTTATGATTCTTGCTTCAGAATGGTGTAAAATTATAGCATTTGGAATCTAAAATTGCTTTAAAAGGTTACTACCTCGGTATGCTTCACAAACTGAGAAGTTTTCCACCAAGAAGAAGAAAATTATCAGAGAAACAACTAATTGATCTCTGTCTCTTTACAGCTGTATAATGCTATGCATAACTAAAAGCTCCTGTTAAATTAATTAATGATTTCAATTATGAACTTTTCTCCAAAATGTTATGATTCGTATCAAGCTGATAATGCAATGACCTGGGAGTGTGAAATCTGTGTTATGCAGAGAGCCGCCAGTTAATTGATTCACAAATTATTTAAAGTTTGTGGCACCCAAGGGAGTGCTCAGATCCACACATCTATTTCTTAAAGTGTGTAAACTCTCTTTTCTCTTTAAGACTGTCTGGGCTAACAGGCATGATAGAGCGGTCGCAGGCTGCGTGGTGGCAGCTCGCAGGGCTCCGCTTAGCACCGTTTTCCCATGTCACAGCAAATGCATACAAGGAAAACAGTCTTTGCAGGTATGAATAAGGAAAAGTTAATGGGTTGTCAAGAAATTAACTCTATTCCATCTTTTTGTATCAATTGCTTATCACTGGCTATTGCACAGTTTGTTTCTGATGATCATAGAGTAGTTTGTGTTTCCTGCTAAGGGAAATTTTACAGAGGAGTTCTTAAAAAGGTGCTGATGGTTAAAATGAAGGATATTTCATACAATATTGTGGTAGAAGGCAGTTTCACAGTATACATCAGTAGCAATTATGCCAGCTTATACTGCAGAGCTTAATGGTTTTGAATACCATATTTCATTGACTTTGTCACCCTTTGTATGTATGAAAGCCTGACCAGCAAATCTTCCTCTGCTTTGGAGATGGAGAGACACAGGTGGGAATGGTTGGTGGTTTCATCATCCTCCTGCATAAATTTCACAACAATTAAAGACTGAAGAGTACAAAAATAATACAGAAATAGGTATTAAAATATGTTAAAGTATTGTTAATATTTTATAAACCTTTATTAAATTTTTATAAGTGTTATTAAAGAGTGTTTGGCTTGACCGCTGTGCAGATGTGTCTGTGAGCGCCAGGGCTTTATGGAAGGGGCAGGCGGGTTTCGTGGGGCTTCCTGTGGCTGAGCTGGTGAGTTTGAGGCACGGGAGGGATTCGTGCTTTGCCCCGGGGCACGGGCACCGTGTTGCGGCGGCTCTGGGTATTCTCAGAACTTTGGGGACCGCTCGAGAGAGGAAAATGATTTTTAGATGTTGTCGGTTAAATAGCGAACCAGGTAACATCATGGTGAGAACTGGCTATTCCCATTCCCCTTTCTCGGTCTTGGATATTCAGCCAACTCAAAGATTTAATTTTCTCAGTTTTCAGTCACTTTTTTCTGTATTGTATTTCAGTTAAAATTACTGTTAACTCTCTTCTGTTACTAAAACAAAACAATTAAAAGTAATAGTGCATCTCTTGTTACGACCTTGTGCTTTGCTGTGGGGCCATGAGAAGCTGCCATGAAAGGGAGCAAATTTAAAGTAATATCTGTATTGTAGAAAAAAAATGCCCTTTCAAATACTGAGTGACTGCTTCTGTTTCCTAAAATTAAGGAGCCTATAATCTCAGCACCATTAACAAGTGCTGTCATTCAGATACACAGTGTCTGGCTGATTTAAATAAAATGAATGAAGATAGTTGTTTCTGGTCCCTTGGCTTCACTCATTGCCATAAACATATGCTCTGCGTCCCGCTTCTTTCCATCTTATTTATGACTTTAATTTGTTGTGTGGGCTGCGCTAGAAATTAAATTTAATACAATTCTCCAAGGGACCCTGTCATATAATAACATGGTAATTTCTGTGTATCCTTTTGAAAAATGAGGAAATTAATTCTTCCTGACATGTTCTAATTATTCCAGTGTGAACGGCAAATCCGTTTTTCCCAGCCCCTGAAGTGTTATAGGCAAATGGCTGCTGTTCAAAGGCTGAGGTGCTAATGCTGACCAGCAGTGCGTTTAATTTGAAACATGAGCAGACACCTTTCAACACACCTTTGTAATATTGGAGTACTTTACAGAAATTAATTCACTACTTATTTGGCAGCTTAGCCTGGGGGTTATGGTTTTATTCATCAATACTATAGTCATGTTAGCACAGTATTTCCTGTTTCCTCTCGTGCTCTGTGCGTGCGCTGCAAAATACAGTTTCAGAAGGGTGCCATGGTTAGTTCTGATGTGCGTGCTTTTCACATGGGGACATGGGTGCCACAGCACTATCTGCTGTGTTGAGGCATGTCCTCCGTTTGGAGGAACTGCAAGGGCTTCTGTGTTCAATTAATTATGTACCGTGGTTAGAACTTGCAACTGAAATTAGAGGACAGAAGTTAGAACTAAAGCAACTTCCTGAGGAAGAAACTGCTCTGCTCAGGTGCCAGTCTCTGCTGTTACTTGCTTCCATTTCTGCTGTTCTGCTGAGAGCTAACTAAACCCAGAGGGCAGAGCCTGTAACTTGAAAATGCCAAATATACTTGGCACAGATTGATTTTTGCCAAGGTGAAGGCAATGAATTAGTCTAGATAGGCACTGAAATTCATCCTGATGATTCTAGGCACTTGTGACTTTCAAAAATGTTGCATTTGGGAATTTCTATTTTAGTATGTTCATTTTGTGCAGGACTGCCAAGTGAGGTCCTTCAAGAGTCCCAGCTTTGTAATACACAGATGTTGTGTTTGTAAAGTGCTCTTGTATAATTCAGATGCATGAAAGTATAAAAAAATTCAACTTTTCCCATGAACAGAATTTGACAGAAGCTACAAAGAGGAAGAGTTTGGAATAGCTGTGACTTCATCTATAGCTTTTCTGGAATAGATATGGCTACAAAGGACTTTTTTCAAAGATGCTACTGAAGAAGTGGAGTGAGAAAAGTATCCAAAGAATTTTCTAACTGCCTAGATATAGGAAGAGGTGGGGCAGAATCTTTGAGGTGTTAGTTCAGGCAGTAAGGGCGTGAGATGCAGCAGACTAAAGGACCACAGTCTGAGCCCCTGCCATGAGAGCAGAGCTGAAACGGTGGAAGGAAGAGGGAGGATGGCACGCATGAGAAAGGGGAAAGAGAACGGCTGCTTGGAGAGCTGTGGGGGAGAGCTGGGATAGAAAATGAAATCGACTCAGACTAGAGAAAGCAGCTCAGGTTGAAGGTTGTTAAGGGTCTGCGTGGAGGGGTTGCAGCAGATGAAAAGGCAGAAATCACATTCTCTTGTAGAGAATTAGAACAGAGACAGAAGGCAGAATAAACAATGTCTTGAGGAACCTTGCAAATAAAACAGATTAGGCTAATTGATTATCAAGTCGCAAGAGACGTGTAGGAACAAGGGAGGTGTACTTTATAACAAGGACACCAATAGTGAAGTAAAAATTAATCTTCTTTTTACACATGGGGTTAGTTTTTGCTAACAAGACCAGGAGTTGATGTTAGAGCTATGATTAGAGTTACTGGACCACACCTAAGTCTAAAAGACTTTATGTAATGTGCTTGCTGTGTTAAATGTTTAACCGAAGAGCATATTCTCACTCCATGTAGTTATTTACACTGACATCTCTTTTCACTACAAAGGCTAAATTCTCCTGTGGATCTGCGGAATGGAAGATGATGTTACTTCAAAAAAATTGGCAATCTTGTGAATAACTCCAGTGACAAAATATTTAAGATGGTGGTCCGACAGTGTGGGTAGCAAAATGGAAGAAGAACGCAACTCCCTCCAGAAGGGGATAAGCATGTAAAATTGCATGTTATTTCTGGGCAATCAGGACTCAGTCAAGTGCGTGACCTGACTCTTCCATGTAACAGAATATAGCTCGGCGATCTTAGTAGGTAATAGTAGGTAATTAGTAAATGAAAATGAGTAGGTGAAGGACAGAAAATGTAAAAGGCAGTACATACTGTGGGTAACAAAGTGGTGCGTGTCAAAGGAAGTAAGTAAGGATAGTTGTTCATGGCAGCTGGGCAGGCTTTGGTAAGTCCTCGGAGTCTTCCAACTGCATTCTTTTTCCCAGAATAAAAAAAACTGCAGCATGAAGGTACGTACTTTTTTTCCAGGAAGCAGACAGGCGTTCTGAACAGATTCGTGGGCATCTTGTAGTACTCAATCTCCCATTTCCAAGGCTATTGCAAGCGCAGCAGCGGAAGCTGTGGCCAGCTGTATGAGGTCCTTAAACATCTGTTACTGCCTTAAGCATCTTTCAAGTCTCATAAGCAAAATTAGCCAAATTATTCATCATTCAGTGTACTGTCCTGGGTCATCCCCTTGCTTCACCAAGACCTTTAGATTTTGCCCACTAATGGTTCTGCAGTAGTACATTTACAGGACAACAGAGAGTATGGTAAGAGAACTCTTAAAATTATGTTCACTTATATACTGTGTTCATAGTGATATACATTTATGCACTAATAGTGATATACAAATATGCATTTCTGGTACTCTGTGCAGAGCTTCAGGATAGAAAGCCTTAGGGTGCAGGCAGTGCTTCGTGCCTGGGCTGCCATGTGTTCATATCCATTGCAGAGTCACAGTATTAGTTTGTCTGATCTTTGCCTCAAAACGAAGATCATAGGATACTTCAGATTGGAAGGGACCACAAGAAGTCTCCCATACAACCTCTGATCCAAAGCAGGGTCAGCTGAGAGATCGGACCAGGTCGCGTAGGGCTTTCCTCAGGTGGGTCTTGAAAATCTCAGAGAAAGCAGGTAGCACAACTCCTCTGGGCAGCCTGGGCCACTGCTGCTCTGTCCTCATGGATGGTCTGTAAGGCAGTCTGAACACCCCTTGTTTTAACCTTGGTCTTTACAGCAAGGCTTAGAAAACTTACAAAACTGGTTACTTAGGCATAATGTATAATGATCCTTTAAAGATAGGTTGCCTTGGTGACCAATGTTTTGTGCAGCCCCTTCTCCTCAGTCCTTCCTGCCTTAGTTTTTATGGTGGATATCTCTGGAGTTAACTTACTACTTACTTCTTTGACTGGAGGATATCTTTTCAGTGGGAAAACCATGGAGTTTGATGTATGCAGTAAGCATTTTGTTTTCCCCTTAACAGGGCTAGTGTTAAACCTGTAAAAGCAAATATAAGTTCCAGCAATGAAGAGTATAGATGCTCCTCAGCAAAACTTAGGTCTCTAGGGTGGTATGGCTGAAAGTTGGCATCTGAAAGGATTCTTGCATTTCATCTGGACATGTATCCTATTGGTTTTGAACCCTCTTTTTAATTTCTCTTAAATGCACTAAATGCAGATTTCATCACTTTTATGGGTTTTTTGTTTGTTTGTTTGTTTTTTAACTCATGGGATTGCATGGTGAAGTAAAAGATCCAATTAGAGATGGAACCTTAGAACCTGTGATCCCAAAGGTCTCAAGTTTGAATCCAAACAGGTGTCAGTTTCGTGGCCTGTTTCTCTGTGTTGTTAGTTGGTGTTTTAAATCCAGTACAAGAACCATAAATAATGGCTTTACTTGGTACCTTTATGGGCAATTGGAGGTAGCATGCTGGACTTGGGATGGAAATGGAGATCGATCCACCTGATCCTCCCTTTTGGGTGAGGGCCCAAGTAATTTGGGGCACCATGATGAGGCCTGCCAGACCAGTGAGGGTCTGTTCTAGGGATAAATGGATTCCTTTCAGCTTCTGAGGCTGTCAACCTGGCGTGAGCAATAAATATACTGACAAGCAGAAAACAAAAAAGAATGCAAGGCTATCATGTCTGTGTTAAAAGCTCTCTTGTTTCTCAGAAGAAGGAAGCAATGGAGGAAGCAAGTTTTTTTTTTTTTTTTTTTTTCTGGATGAAAATACAACAACTTCTCTAGCAGATGAATGGAGACTTGTTTGTCACTTTTTCCCCTACTTATCCTGAGTTCGCTGTAGGTATTTGCTGTGGCAAACCTTTTTTCTGTTTATCCAACAGACATCACTGAGTGAATAATCAATAAGCCTTTTTCTCCTTCATCTATTCAAGCATAAGACTGTGATTGGTGAGTGAAAGAGGGGGTCGCTATCACAAGTATTTTAGGACTATTGACAGTCTGGATGCCCAAAGATCTACTGATACTTTCTTAATGACTGATATTTTGACGACATAGGCTTACAGATATGTTTTATATGCATTTTAGAACTAAAGCACACCACACATTAGTATAAGGATGTCGGACAAAAGTACTTAAAGTAATATTAATATTTTACATGGTAGAGGAATTTTCACATTTTATACCTTTTTAATATAAAAGTGGCTTGCCTACAAACTTGCTGAAGTTGAGAGGGAAGAAGAAGCTTTATTTGCTACCTGACAAGCTGCTGGAACCGGTGTGCCCTTTCTCTTGCAGTGCTCTATGGAAGTTATACTTGCTTTGCTACCGATTTCTGTTGCTAATTCTCTCTGCACTGAGAGCCCCAAACCCTGCTTTTTCCTGGTCTCTACGAGGGACCTGTAGGACACTTTAAAATAGTTTTTCCACTGCAGCACCTGGAGCATCGCGCTGTGGAGCCCCTGCCCTGGGCCTGAACTCTCCTGCCACTCCCTTTGTACTGCTGGGGCTGTGTTCCTTCTTGGTCCCTCAGCCTAACCAGCATGCTTAGGCTTCTGCAAGCCTGTGTGGGGGGCGTTGGGCCTTTTCCTTAATTCTGTATCATGATGCCATGTTATTTTTATGCCTTACGTTAGCCAGCATGTTGGCTTTGTGAAACTGGTAAGTCTGTCCTTAATGAAGACTGAAGACTTTTTCAAAGGTGTATGAAACTAGGCAGTATAAATATGAGCTGTAGAATAAATTATTTTGAGACGGTATTTATTTGCTGAATGGATACTGTGCAGAAGTGAGTTCGTGCTTTGCCTTGGTCGATTTAAATACAGCAAAAAGGACAAAATAACTGAATAGCCATGTGCAGTCCATTTACTTACTGTGACAGGAGATGTTAAGGGGACAGAATAGACGTGAAAACGTTAGGCAAGTGTTCATGACTTTGTGGCAAAACCCTATGCATATTAATGTTTCATATACTTTGTATTTAGAAAATAACCAATTCCACCATTTCTTAGTGAACTTTATCTTGCCGAAATAATTTTATAGGGTAGTAAAATTATGCCAACAGAAATGATTTCCAGAATGCATTGGACTAATGCTTATGGTTATTAGTGTTTATTGTTGATGATAAAAAGAAGTTAATAAAGAATCTGTTAAAATAACAGGAGAATTGCAGAGAAGAGCTGTGGCTGGCGCTCGGGTTTGGTCGCCCTGGGGAAGGCTTTGCCACGCGTCTCACTTGGCCCCTGCCAGGCTAAGCCGCCTGCTCCTCCGCTCAGCAACTGGTGGCAGAGGAGGAGGGAAGGGAGGCGGAAAACTGTCCAGCTTCATTCCCTGAGCTGACCCTGCTGCTGCTCTCGTGCCCTTGCTGCCTGTCTGCTATGGCGGGTGCCGATTGCAAATGGGTTAGACGTGAAATCAGATGTTAAATCAACAGTGTCACAGATATTCGATGTTCTTTTAAAATCCAACGGAGAAATAGATACCATAGTTATGAAACATGGTACCAGCTTGTGGCCTTTCACTACACATGCACACTTACATTTGAGTGCTTGTCTTGAACCATTTGTTTCTACTTTAAAAATGGCTTAAAAATAACAAGGTCATGCCAAAAGAAGATCCTTATGCAGGCAAGCCGTAAGATATGAAAATGTATATAGCATGCACTTTTAGTATAACTGCTCACACCAAAGTGGGAATGTGAATCAAACAATCATGTACATAGAGAAATATTAACTCTAAGGAGAGTGTGTGTTACGCTTATAGCATCTGTTTAGCTTTGGAAATGTCTCTATTTAAATTGGCAGAAATTATGCTGAAATCTCTCAAAACTGTCTCAGTATTCTGGTCAAGAGCAACCATCTGAAAGCAAGTAGGAGCCCTGTAAAATAGTACGGTTGCTTAGTTAACACAGCTTTTATTATAAATAGACTTGCCAGTCTGTATGACTTTAATGCTGACCCTCCCAATGCATTAAAAAAAAAATTAACACTCAAAACTAACAGCATGTTAGCAGCTAATTCGTGCATTATTTCAGTATCATTCATAAATTACTTTTGAATCCTTTGACTTAAGAAAAAGAAAATCCCACAAATCCTACTTTTGGTCAAAGCATAAGGCCATAATTAACTCGGCATGTGCTCTTGAATTAAGAACAGAGTGTTCTGAGCTTTCTTAAAAAGCTTTAAAAATGTTGGGGGAATACTTTCATAGCGCCTTATTGGCTAAGTGCAGTTTTAAGATTTGTCACATATGAGGTGATGTTAATTAAATATTGTTATTCCTCTCTGTCAATCAAGTAACGTTAAGCTTTTTTTGTTACTTGAACAAAAATTGAAGTGGAGCAGGTGAAAATATACAAAACAGCTGTGCAGAAAGCAGGAGGAATAACATAGTAGGAATTTAATTAGTAGGAATTTATGAGGGATGCAGGAGGTTTAGGTGCTAATTCCAAAGCATCGCATTTTTTGCAATCCTAATAGCATTTGAGTATTTTTGGACTTTTAGGCTAAATATAATTTACCTAACGCATAGAGAAAATAGGTGTAGTGGCAGAATGCCAGTTTTTCATATATGCATATGGTTTATTTAAAGTAGTATTTGCAAACACTGCAAATTTCTGCTAATGTACATAGGCCAGCGGGAGTGTCTTCCTTTGGGACCTAGAACTAGAACTTTTTTTCTCTTTCCAAGAAACAAAAATTTGAGTGGAATTGCATGATTTTTAAATGCAGGTTCTTAAACCCCACCACCAAAGAGCCTGAGGGCTTCTATGGAACCATGACAGTAGCCCAGCCTAAGCCCAGAACCCAGGAGCAGCCAGTACCCTTTGTGGATGGTGTCTCAGCCACGTATTAAGCTTGGCCAGTGTATTATCACTGCAGGGCTCTATTAGTACTGCCAGTGTTGAAACCTTTGGAGGTGTGAAAAGTGCCAGTAAGAAATGTGGAGTTTGTTTTAGGAAGTTTCTTCTTGATTTCTACTTAATGTGGGAGAAACTTCTGTGTAAACAGAATGAAATTCATGTGGGAAATTCTGCCTCTAGACTTTCCGTTTCTAGGCCCTCCTTGTTTTGCTCTGGGTCTTTGGGAACTGTGGCCCTTGGATGAAGCAGAGACGGGAAAAGGTGCTGGAGAACTGGCAGGGCTGTTGAAATGGAGCTACCCCATGACTGAGTCTCTGGAAGCTCCCAGTCAGCAAGAAAATGACGTTTGTATTCTGCGCAACAGAGGAGGCCTTGGAGCTTTATTGAATGAGAGTGGTTTTACTTTATGATATACCTTGTTTAGTTAAATAAATGCCAGTTACTTAAAAGCAGTATAGATTCTCCCACTTTTAATATTACCTGATTAAATGCAACAGTATGTGCATTGCAAATGCTGTTTCTCAATACCCAGTGTATTTTTAGTCATTTAGGTAATTTAAGGTTCTTAGGTTTTTCTTTCACAGTACCCAGCTTTTGAGATGCTCGAATCCTGGCTGGGCTGGTAGCAGCGTGGCCTACCTCAACTTGCTTTGCACAGGAGCTGGGTTGAGGTGGCTTTTGGGGGCCTTTCCAGCCTCCGTGACTCCTTGAGGCTTTGCGGCCTCCACCAAGCCTCACGGACGGACCGTTGGAGAGCGAGCGCTGGGCGCTTTTACAGGAGGAGCCAGAGCCCCGACCAAGAGCTGCAGGGGGCTGCCCGCTAAGGAACACGCAGCATCTACTCAGTGCTTGCATTTCACTTGGTATAACAAAAACAGTTTTCTTGCAACGTCGGTGGTAAGCTTTGCTTTCTGGATCTTGTACACTCAGACAGATACCAATCTGTAGCACTCCAGTTGCTTTTTTTTTTTTTTTTTTTAAGTGCAACCAAAGTACTGCTATCCCTGGGTGTTTTTTATGGCTCTAGATTTTGAAACTATCTTTTCTGCATGTTCTTTTCTGTAGCAATGTGAGTGCTGCACCTCTAGCACTCCAAGTAAGACGGAAGAGCAGAAAGCTGCTCGATCCTGAAGCAGTTTTGTTTAACAGTACAAGACATTACCAATTAGCAATTAAATTAATTGATTTGCCCTACATTAGCTATTAGTTTTGATACCGACTGGTAAGTAACATATTATGCACCTTTGAAAAAGTCTGTTATACTTTGATCTGCAAATATTTTATTAACGGAGGCTATAAACCACAGTCAGTGGCTCAGTTGTGGGTGGTTTTTTCATGCCTATTTTGATGATATAGCAGTATCTTGGGATGACATACTGTAGTGAGTGAGGATAAATATGTGTTGCCAAGGTCTAAACAGCAGCAATATGGAAGTAATTCAGCAGTCAGTTTCACTCAGAGTTTGAAATCTGTGCTGTATTAGAGGTATGCAGAGAAGCTGTGTTAATTGCTAGCTTGTTTTCCATATGGTTCTGTTTTAATGGAGCACATTTGTTGCAGATGGTTGGAAAGTGGGTTGGACAGTGTCTAAACTGGCTATGACTAATTCCTACAGTGATTATACTATACTTTAATGTTTAACAGTCGTCTTTGTGAACTCCTTTCATTCACAGTTCCCTTGCCATTGAAATGTGGGCCAAGATAACTGAAAACTATTCTTCTTTATTTAAACTTGGCCTTGCAGAGGAGCAGAGCATCGGGTGTGTAGTCATCTTTTCCCTGATTTCGATTCAAACCCACACCCCAAGCCGGTTTCTTCAGAGATGGGCTATCTCCATCATTATTATGGTTTGCTGAGCGTAATTAGCTGAGGTAATGGTGTCTAAGAAGAGCCATGTGAAGAACTGAAGTGACCTTGACAAATGCTAAGACGAGCTATGCCGCACCCCAGCCCTTCCACCTCTCCCTGTCTTTGGAGCTGCCTGTGCACTGGGAGCCCTTTCTTGCCTGCAAGTTCAGTGTTTCTAACTCTAAGTCAAGGGCACTAAATACTTCCACTACGATGAAGTGAAACTGAAGATATAAATGCAGCAACATTTTGTTGTAGGTCTGTTTAATATGTGCATGACAAAAGTCTTTTTTCACCTAGGAACCTGGTATTTGTAAAACACTGTCAGTAAGCTGGTGCTCAATCTGCTGAAGCAATTCAGATCTATCACATTGTCCAGCAGCACTGATGTAGTCATTTCTTATAATATTTTATATGGATCTCTTTGAATAAAGCCTACATGATGGACTTTCCATTTTCTGAAGCCTGCACTGCATGTCATAGTCAAACTCCAGTTGATGGTTCCCAGTAGAGGGGGGAAGAGAGAGCTACGGTTCAATGACTTTTTTTTTTTTTTAATACCATTTTTGCTGTTGTTTTCTCACATTGTCACTAAAATATTATCTTTGTTATCTGAATGGGACATCTGCTGACTGGCCTGCCTTTCTTTACCTGATTGTGTGAAAAGTCTTGCTTAAATCTGTTAGGCCTTGGAGGCCCGGTAACCTGCTAAGTGCTACAGAGCCTGAAAGACATTATGTCCTTGGACTAACTTGTCTCTTTTACTTACAGCTGGATATGGTAGATAAAACAAACATACATATAAGAGACTGGGGTGAATATGATTTTAATACACTTTTGGGCATATAAATGAGTTAATTTCATCCTAACGTATACAAAAATCTTTAAGGAAGGAGTAAAGCGCATTTCCAGTAAGGCAGAAGAATAAAAAAGGCTAAGTTTAAAAGGAAACTTTTGTCTGTATCACGAACCTGCTCAATCATGATTGATAATTTGATCAAAGTGGTAGGAAATCCGCTTGCCTTGGCTGGCCATGTAGCATAATGCAGACCATTTGGTAGCTAGCACCAAGCTACCTAAAGTGCAGCTTTGATGCAATAACGCTGTAACTTGACCATTCACATAATTTGCAGTTGTACTTAAAGCCTTCTTGTGCTTTACATGGGTGTTGGCAATGTGGCATTGTCTGTGCTAATGTAAGTTCAGTTTGAAACGTTTACATTCAATTGGTGTTTTTAGATTTTGATAGCTGCTAGTTCTTCTCTACAGAAGTAACCTTTTAAAATGTCAGGTTTAATGTACAAATTTTACGAGAATAAAAAGCTCTTTTTTTAATACTAATTTTAGACTCCTATAGAGAGCTTGCAGTCAGCTGCTGTTGTCTCAGGCTGAGTCTTGGAAAAAAGTGAATACTCACTATAATAAAATGTGTACAGCGGACTTCAAGTGGAAAAAAAACCCCATCCTTTTAAATTCTTGTTCTGTAATTGTGGCATAACTGCCAAAGTCATCTTCTGTCCTTTTACTTGTTGGTATTGCTCTCCTTCCATGTGTCTGTCAGTGCCACATGCTCTGGGTTTCCTGGGAGAGGAGAGAACTGCTACCTCTGAGGGGGTGCTCCTCTGCGGGAGGACTCGTGCCAGCTACCTAAGGTTTCATGTTGTGTTCTGTAACAGAGAAAGCTTACAAATTAAGCATACAGTTTGTCAAATATTTCATGTAAAACATGTTTTAAACAGTTTCTTTCTGAAAAGGACACAATATTAAATTGCTTAGAGGAGATCCAGTAATTTTCTATAGTCTAATTGCTAAAACTCTCTCTGTAATTTGTCATATTGTCTAGGTTGCCATGTCATGTACTCTATAGCAGAGATGACACTGAAATTCAAAAGAAATGGAAGCTGAAGCTTTATCCCCCTTTGCAATGTCCCTTGTTTTTAAATCAGAAAAGTAGGGCTACTTTTGCCTTCGGGAAGCTGCCTGTTCCAAGTCATAGCCAGAGGAATGGTGCTGCAGGGATGATCACCTGTGATGGGAAGGCAGAGAATAAGGAATTAAAAAAAAAAAAAAAAAGGAAAAAAAATCAAGAGAAACAATAGAAAAAACGCTCGGGATTGAAGGCAAGTACTTCATTCTTTTCTCTGTCAAAGCTCTGGTATAAATTGTGCACATTGCAAAGAATTATAAAGGGGAAATGTTCAAATTTTAAATATCAGCCAGATATATTTGGTTTTGATATTACCTCCTGTGGAAATGGACAGATTCCCTTTATCATCTTCCAGTTATGCTTCCTAAAATTGTGTCTTTTTGGTCATGATTCTTTTCAAAGTAGCAAAGCCAAGCCTGTTCATTTAATTGTAATAAAATGTTGCCCTAAAGTGGAACGAAAAATAATTTTTTTTTACTAGTTCATATAGAAGAACACATAAATGTAATGATATTTTAACTGTAGTTTGTATAGATCTCTGCCATTTCAACTTTATGCAAATCTTTCATACTGCAGGGCAAAGAACCAGGAGACTGTAACGTGCAGCATAGCACACACCATCAGTTTGGTGTTCGGACTTGTGTATTCTGCAGGTTTCAGACAAAAGTTGGGAAGAAAAAAAGAGGGGGAAAAGGAGCAGAGAGCAGAATTAGGAAGACCAGCATGTGAAAGGAATAAGGAAAGATTACCTTGATTTTCTCCTCTTCCCTGAGCTAAAAGTGTTACCTATGCCAGATGCTAATCCTGGGCTGTGAGTGGGGAGCCCGAGTCCTGCGGAATCAGAATCTCTGCCAGGTACCCTCCGGCAGCTTGGAAGTCCTATTAATTCCCCGTGTTTTAGCTGATGAATAAGGAAAGGACCCTTTCAGTGGGGGCAAGAGGAGTCTTTGCTGCCCAGCTTGTACATGTTATGCAGTTGGACTGATTGCCACTCTTTAGAGAAACATGAGTGGGAGGCTGTTTTAAAAGAAAATGAAAAAAGCATTTGTTTAACTGTAGGGCAACAAAAATATTTTACCAAGTGAGGGCTGACTGTGCAGTTCATTATCATAAAAGGTGCAGGCCAGGCTCGGGGAAGAAATAAAGCAAAATGATCTAGCTATCTAGGATTTAAGACAACCACTTTCTATGGGATTATTTTAAACTTCTGTGTAGCTTTAGGAATTTAACTCTTTAAGTTCTGGCTTCCCTATTCATGCTAATCTAATCTGGAGTAGTTCCTTGGAAGGAAGCTCTCGCCAGCTTCCTATCGCTGCAGAAGGGAGGTGGAAGCTGCTGCAGGTTCGCGGGAGGTTCTTGCCCTCGCTGCAGCTGTGGCCTCTTGTTGTGCCCTCTCTTAGCTGTGCTCACGCTCCTGTCGCCCCCCGGGACCCCTGCCTGCAGCCGGCCCCTGCTGCTGCTGCCAGAATTGCTTTTGCCTAAGAGCGAGTGCAGAACTACACACGCGTGCACACATGTATATGGAAAGTCAGGAAAACCTCTCTTACTGCTTTGTTAAACATTAAAATATTTGCAATAATGTTTAAAATTTCTAGGTTGTTCAGCATACTTCTAGCAAGTATTACTTCACTTGCGTGTTAAACAAATTTAGTTTCCATCGGTTCAGTTGGGTGAGCAGTAGATATTTTGTAAGGATTTAATTATCGCCCTGAAATATTAATGCATACCAAAATGTCATACTTTTGAAGTCTATTATACTATGCTCTTAAAGACTGAAATTATAAATCAGTCTCCATGCAGTGGTTAAGAGTATCCTCTTACTAATAGCCTATATATTTTAATTCCTTTCTTTAGGAATGATTTAAAATCATGATAATTACATAGGCAGGAAAAAAACGACTGCCCATTGCAACGGTGCGTGTGCTTAGCGTAGGAGAGCTTTCGGCACCATGTTTGGCGTGTGGCGTTCGCTCCCTGGAGCCGGGAGGGCTGCAGGGAGAGCGCGCGCTCCGAGCGCCTCGCAGGGCCGCTCCAGCGCCTTTGGCGGCCTGGAAGCGCCCTCAGCCTGCAGCCAGGCGGGAGCTGGGCAGCGCGCAGGCCGAGAGCCCGCATGGCCTGGCTGTTCTCAGCCGTTTATTATACTGCCAGGGGATAACTGGTGCAAGCTGTAGCAGCGGCGAAAGAAGCAAAGTATGCTGATTATTTTTAAAGTGTTATCTGTTTCAAACTCCTGAAGAGATTCGGTTTCACTCAGACAGCTCTTTTTATCAATAGATCTCAAAGCACTTTAGAAAGGTGATTTACATCTTGGGCAAACCAAGGCACAAAAGAGGAATTAGCCAGGTCAAAAATAGTCCATACTCTTCTGTATTCCCACTTCGTTAAGCAATTCCTATTGGGGCATTTTGATAGCAGGAAAACTGGTCAGCAGTGCCTAGTGCATTACATATTTCAGGAGGCATTGAATTTCAATGCACGGCTATCTTTTGCAGATGAGAAGGATCTTTTGTATATGAGAAGGATACTCTGTAATTATATATGCATGATACCTTCCTGGGTATAAGCCATTTCACATTGTTATCACCAAACTTAGATCCCTTAACAGTTACAAAGCTTGGTCCCGTTTCTCTTGAAATCCAGCCTGTGTGAGCTGAGATGCAAGCCAAGTTTGCATATGGATAATTTTCCTTTCACTTTGACATAAAATATTCTCATAATTTGTGCAGGCTACTTTTGCATGCTAAAATGCAGCAGTATCTATTTGACTGAAATATTCATTAAGTATACTACCCGCATTTGACAGGTAGTTTTGCTATTATGTGTAATACGGAATAAATTATCAACTTAATTTTTGGCCCCCACAATTAGAAGGACATGTTTAAATCAGTGATTGATGGCATAAATCAGTATTCCCTTGCGTAGGACAGTTTGGAGTACAATAGCCCTAACATTTATTAAAATCTAGTGGTAAGAGCTAGAAAAATGGACTTGACTGCTTATGTGATTTTGATCCAACATTTACCTAATTTAATATCATGACTGAAAAAAAAAGATGTGAAAATTGATAAAAAATGAAAAAAATGAAAAATTGAAAATTGCCAAGAGAATTTAAGAAATTAAGTCAAAAGTCCATTGGTAAGTTCATATGAGTGACATATAAGCGGCGAGTAATTTATAAACATTTTTAAAGTATATTGCAAACCAGATGTGAATGAAGTTTTGAAATTATTTGGAATATATAGCATAGCAAAAAGACATGAATAGTAGTGAGAATTTCTAGGGATGTAATCTAATAAGTAACTTTAAATCAAATATCCAAGTTGGTTGATCTGGCTGTTCTTTGGGCTGAAAAAAAAGCTGCTTTGTACGAACCGAATACAGTGTAGTGGAAACATGAAGAGCAGACTGCCCTGCTTTTGCTCTCTGACCAAAATGTCCCTATGGACTGCCTGGGTGCGACCTGTAGGCAAGGATACGTGGCAAAAGCAGAGATGGGATGTGCGTAACGAGACAAACTGAAAGAGCTGATATGAGTGTGCAGAGATGCATATTGGTTTTCTTTTACGGTATGTGAAGATAGCGAAAATTGCTGTTCTGTATAATCAGTGCCAGAAGTTGGGCCCTGGTTGGTGATTTGAGGAACGGGATTGGGTTCCACTGCATGAAACTGTTTTTTTAGAAACTCACATCCATGGATACCAAAGGCCCATATGAGGAGCTGGGATTTCACCACTATTCATACTGAAATAGAAGCAGTTGCTTTGCAGAGGGGGTTCTGAGCCAACTTCCCAGTCTTCTTTCCTTTATGTCTTTGGATCGTAACTGCTTGCATTTATGACACAAACATCTCAATGACTTCACATTATTTTCCTAGAAATAGACTTGATTCTGTTGTGCATCAGTGCAAGGCATGTGGTGACCTTTTCTTGGAAGCACGAAGGTGAGTAAGTGGATTCCCTTTTTTGCTGTCTACTGGCCACCAGTGTTTCCAGGCTCAGTGTGACCGCACTGCCTCTGGAGGGCTGCTCTGCTGGGGTTTTCCTAGTGCCAGGCCACGCATTGCTGCTGTGCCAGCCCGGCTCTGTCAAAGCTCCTACACCGAAGTCTTAAATTACTGGATTACAGTTGTTCTGTTGCATATATTCCTCTGTAGTACATGGATATTCAGCAGAAGCCCTGGACGCTAAGCACCGTATTCATGTAGGCACTGCCTGTACGCAGGCTGTACCTGGCCAGCTTTCTAGCTGCTGGACATGAAACAATGCAGATGATTTGCTATCGAAGCAGCTCCCATCTTAAAGCATGAACTCACATCCTGCATAGGACCATAATGCAGCTTTATTACTTACTAGAAGAGCAATAGCATACGGAGTATCTTAAGGAACAGGTACAACTTCCAGGGAGAAGTGCATTTTTGCATTGTGCATATCCATGCAAGAGCCATTGCAACAAGCCTTTAAAACACTCCATTAGGTTGAATTCCAGAAACTGTGTGTGCACAGCTAGGAAGGAAAATAATGAGAGGCTCCTGACGGCAAGTTTTAGAGCATAGAAAAACTTTTCACTTTGTACAAAGTCTGTTTTTCATTAGGTGCTACTGTCTTGTTTTATAAATCAATGTACCGGTGTGTTTTTTCTCTCACATAGGTCTATTTTTTTTTCTTCTTTTTTTAATTAAAGAATAGCATCAAGAGGCAAGGTGAAAACAGATGCAGATATGTTAGGATTTGATTATCTTGGCAGAAAAGCATTCAAAAAAACACCAGTGGTACTGGCTGATGACAGTGGGATGCCTAGACTGTAGAGCACGTGGTGAAGTTCAGCGTATTTTCAATCCAACATAGCACTACTACATAGCAAATGTTATTTATGTTTTATTCACCAGAATTTGTTTCCCACCTTGTAAGCAGATGAGGTGTTTGACTGCTAATGTGCTGGAAATGGACTTTCTGCAAATAAGCATCTTTTCCTTTTTTACGTAGCTCATTTCAGTGGTTTATACATAATTACATTACTACTTTCCAGGACAAAACGTGAAGCATTGCTGATCTCGGGTAGCTACAAGGTGGCCGAATCTGGCGTGTGCTTTTTGAGCTGGGCGGAGGACTTGGCTCATGCTTTGCCAGGAGGTGAGCCCTGTTGCCAGGTGGAAGCCCAGTTTGCTGGAACTGGCTGGGGTGTTTCTGGAGAGGAACAGAGGTGGATAAGCTCTGTTTTTGCCGCTATGGTTCCCAGAAAGAGGTCAGTTGTGTGAGGTTTTCAAGTACTGCAGAGAGGACAGAAGTTTCTCTGAAGTTTCCTTCTGAGATAGCAAGAATTCTCCATTCCTTGCTTTTGGCTGCACTTGGCCCAAGGGCCCGCGGAGGTTTCCGATGTTTCCCCTTGGGCGTGCGCGCGGGCTGCTCCCTGGTTAACCTGCAACAACCCCTTGTGCTGGCGCTGCTGAACTCTGATCCTCGTCTGCGCGCGCGTTCGCTCCTGGCGCGAGGGCTGGGCAGAGGCGCTGGTCGGAGCGCGGCTCCGAAGGGCCCGTCGGATGCGGCCCGGCCGCGCTGTCACCTGGCAGCGGGTCATTAGCATCTGCAGTTTCTTTCCCGCACAACAATGTGCTACATGCTAATTAGAGGGGCTTGAAAGCCAAGCAACCTGTTTGAAAATCAGACATTTTAATTTGCAGCTTTAATGGCTGTATTATAATAACTGGCTTTGCTCGGGGGAGAGAGGGAGAGAGGCACTTCTCATGTTCCAGTAGCAAGGCCCGATATAACAGAGGCTGACAAAATTAAAAACCTCATAATGTGACCTTTGCCTGGGATAAAAGGCTGTTTCATAACAATTTCCTTTTGTTCTTTGTCTAAGCCATTACTCCAAAAGGAGCCTCCGATTAATCTAAGTAAATGCATCATTACAGTCCTAATCCATGTCCTTCTGTCAGTGTCTGTTTTAATTAAATAAGAAACACTAGCAGAAAGATATCACGCACAAAGCTGTGATTGGAGAAAGAGGGTTGTTTGATCAGGGTGAGATTAAAAAAGGCTTTACTGTTTTGTCCTTTTGCTCTGGATGCCATAATGTAGGTTAAAGGAGGAAACCTTGCCTAATAGTTTAGCACGTTGCTCCCTATTACAGTATTAAAATAACCAGCTTTACCAGCAAAACCGTTCCAGTCATCCAACTAATTATATACAGAACATTCACAGACAAATGGTACAACCTGGTTTGAGAGATTTGACATATTAGTGTGTTGAGGACTGTGCATGCAACTGGCCAGAAATTGTATTCAAATGCAGGCCTTTTATACTAAACGAGGTAAAACTGGTTATGAATTTATGTACTCCTTTTTCTTTATTCTTTTAGTGACTTCTAGCTCACAAGCTGTAGGCACAATACACTTCAGGCCTCTTATTTTTTAAAATAATTCAATTTCTTACAAAATCAGGATCGTAATTGTTTTAAAGCAATCAAGAAACCGTTTAATAAATGGTGTAACATCTAGCTAGTTAATATAGCTGAAGCAATACATATGTAAGAGAGTCTTCCTCAAGGTAGTGTTTCAGGATCCCTGTGGTGAGGGCTTTCTCCCATATCCAGGCCATTATTTGATGTAATGAAAAGAGAAAGTGTGCAAAACAGAGATTGTTAATTAATTTAGCCTAACAAGATGAAGATAAATGAAGCAAAGCATGGATTGAATGAAGCAAGAGGTCCTATTTACAATTTAATACTTCTTTATATTAGGCATTTTTCAATCTATAAAAGAAAAGACTCTGAGTTTAAAAGAAATGTGTTCTGTGAGTACCCGCAAGACAACTTTACATTAAGCGAGTGCTTCTAAGGACTGCTGAAAATGCCTTGCCAGTTAACCTTTAACTTTTAAGTTTTTGTCCTTCTTGTTCCTTTTAACTTTTTTCCCCCTTATTTTGATTTATAGTGTGTTGATAAGAATGAGAGAAAAAAAAATGATTCACATTGACATAAATAGTAATTTTTTGGGGTGCTCCTTCAAGCCCAAATTCTGGTATTTCATAATTTTATTAGCCTAGAGTCATAGCCTATTTTTGTGCACTTCATAGGCGGCAATATGGAGAGGTAATTGCAAGAATACAGAAAGACATGACTTGACTTCTAAGTAAACGGCATATCCTTTGGTAAGAGTAAGTCAGGAATCACATCGGTTGACTTGCCACATCCCTAGGTGCAAGCAATTCAGCTTCTGTGCTACGAATTTTAGGATGTAGTTCTATAGAGAAGCGAAGAGAAGATCAGTCCTTTTCACTATCCATAAAATCCAAACCTAAATGAAAAGGTTCTGTGCTGTGCCTGACGTATACGTACCTTCAGATCAGTTTGATGTGACCCCCAGAATCAAGGTTATGAGCAAATAGATCAAGTTGCTGGTATTTTTTTAAATAAAAATATCTTCCTTTTAGCAGGCAAGTTGGATCTGTCCACTGCATGACCTTCTGTCTTGGTTTGTGTGTGTGAAGGAAATGCCGCGCTTCCTTTTACAGTAGCCAGACAGGCCCGCGTTATCTAGTGTCACTGCAAGCAGCAGCCTCTGCAAATAGCATTATTACGGCCCTTATGTTTTTATCTCGGGGGTCACGACCAAATCCATGCTACTGCTTCTAAAGATTTCAATAAATAGGACTTTTTATCCAGACAATTGCCTTTTATATTACTTTTAAACAAAACTACTAGTCCATCAAGAGTTTCAAAAGGAAAACAATTCTGCAGAGTGCTGGTATGGCAGCACAGACCAATCATTATGGCACCCATTCTGCGGCCCTTTATTTTTCAAGTCCACAACAATAGGTTGTTGATTCAATGGACAAGACCAGAACAATTAAGTTCTCTGTTTAGCAGCAGTGCAGCATTTTAATGCCCTCCTCTAATAATGGTCTCATTATTGTTATTCGAAGACTGGGCCTCAGGAGGAGGAATATTTGCTGGAGGTACGTCATTATTTTGCAAATTTCGATTAGCTCATCATGTTGTCTGTACTGTGAAAATCGTGGCTAATTAGGGCAGTCAGTTAGACTACCAGCTTTTGAGCTTATGAGTTAAAAGGTAGCACACTTGATAGGCCAATGATGTGAAAAAGGTGGTAAAAAGGGGGATTAGAGCTGTTGCCGTAGTAACTCGAACTTCCATCTGTGCGCGAACAATGGACCTGTGTTTCTCCTCCACCTTGGTGTAAAAATTGGTTTTGTTTTGAAAGGACAGGGCTTTTTTTAATGACAATCTGGAATTCAGCCTGAGCGAGCGTAGTTTTAGTTGTTAGGGGGCACACTGGAGGCGAGGGAGAGGAAAGGTCATGGCAGCCCCAAGGACATGGAAGGTCGCTGTCCCCTCCACAATAGGGGATTGTTTGCTCCTATTCTTTCCAGCCAAGTGCTCACTCAGGTGATAGGAGAGATACCACCAGCTTAGTCAGGTGAAACGGCAGAGAGAGATAACGTGCCTTGTACAGCCCACAAGATCACTATAATTTCCCTTTATTAAACAAAGTTGCGTTTATTTGTGGCCATCCGCTGAAAGGGGCTGTTTACTGACGTGCTATTCCAGCCAGCTTTGTTCAGCGCTGCCTCTGTAGGCCACCGCATCTCTGGGAAGCAATCCAATGTGTTAGAAAGTGTTGTTTAAGCTTTCTTCCCATGAAGAGGAGCCCCCAGGAGTACCACTGATGCGATGCCCAACAATAAATTTAGTTGTAGTTTTCTCGCGTTCTTGGGGTTCTTAAAAGGTTTGCCTTCCAACACATGCAGAATAAAATTAACTATAAACCTGAAATAAATCTGCTTCCAACTTTATAGCATTTTTTCATGAATTCAGCAGCACGTATCATAAAAAGTTTACAGCAAACTGCATTAGGTACCACAGTAGAGAGAGGCCTACAGTCATGTAAAAACACATTTGCTATAGGACTGCTCTTTTGCAAAGGGAAGTAGATAAAAGCCTCTTCTGTGCTGCGTCGTAACTTTAGGAGCCTCTGTCCCTTTGTCTAAGGGAAAATCCAAAGTACTTCAGTATTATTTGATAAAATAACTGTAGCTTGCTTTTACCAGTGAGAGCTTTCCTCTTATGAAAGGAACTGTAATCTTTTATGTTTTTCCTAGAAAAAAGCTAAGTCAGTGTTTTCCAGAAAAGAAGAAGAAGAAAAAAAAAAAGAGAGAGAAATGTAAAGCCTTTCTTTATAACTCTTTTTGTAGCATGATGCCTCAGCCAGGCAGTAACTTTCTTCTTTCCCTCTTCTCTCCCGGAAAACACATCCCAAAGTCCACCTTATAGCCCCAAAACACAGCTTCATTTCTCTACTTTGGGTTCTGCAGTATTTTTCACCTTCTTACATTAGACCTCTCAAGCCCATATATAACCTGTTTGTTTAGTTCACAACAGAGCTACCAAAATGTGCTGAATTCTTACAAAACTGAGAAAATGTAAGTAATTTGCTACTGATATCTTTGAAAAATAAAACTACATGTAATTGCAACGTATCCCATCTTAAACTCTTCTGACCTTACTTGAACTCCCTTTTTTAGCCATTCTGGGCCTCTCTTATCTTGTTTTTACTCCTGGCCACTCTTGCTTTTGCTTTCTGACAACACAGATGGATGGCCTTGCACACGCTGATAACTGTGGTAATTTCTCAGCAAACTATTCAATAATAAAAGATGTTATTTTGAGAGCTCCGCAGGCCTGTGTCGGACTTGGATGTAGGCTGGAGTGGCAAAGTCGGGCAGCAGCTTCGAGGGAGCATGTGGTCGTATGAGCCATTGGACTTACAGCTTTCACTCTGTTGATGCTTTGGTTTACCGGGATCTTAGATTTAAAAATAGGATCTTTAGGAGAAACTACTTTTTAAGTATTGTAGGCATTTTGTTTTTTAAATCCATCTATTCTTTAACTTCCTTGTTAGTTCTTCATTTAATTGTCATGTCTGTGTTTGTTATTTTCCTGTTAATATGAACTGGACAGGATAGGTGGCTCAGTTCAAAATAGGGGCCATGCAAAGGGTTAACCAGCGAAGAATTGCAAATGAACTATCAGGGAAGTTGATTATTAATCCAGCAAGAGAGAAAATATCCTTCCAGTTAGCAAGAATTAGTACCTGAAGAGCTGATAATATTGTTCAGCCTGTCGGTGTGGAATGGCAAAGTCAGGTAAGCTGGACATCATCTCAGAGAAGTAAAACCTTTTTGTTCTGTTTTTCATTTTAAGATAATTCAATTGCAAAAGGAATCTTTGCTGAATTGCTTAAACTATTGGCGTATGAAACAGGATATGCTGATCCTCACTTTTCCAAATGAATGAGAGAAATTGAAGTTCTTTCACATTGAGAAGAAAGGAAATATTTATTAGCTCTGCAGTGTGTTTAATTGTGAAAGAGCTTAACAGTTCTTTACTAGTTTGTGTTTGAGTCTGAGAGATGAATAGAAAACCTGAAGAGTCCTTTGCAATTGCAAGCTAATATATTATGTAATTTTTTCTTTAGCTCTGCTTGAACATAAGGTGGAAGTTTATGGAGAATTTTATGTTGCAGAGTTGTGTATGTTTTCATACAGAGACTTTTTAGACTGCAGTTTTCACACTGTGCAAATGATTGATTCAAGGTTGTTTTAAAATATTTTGAAATACATTCATGTTTATTTACAAAACATTTTTTAAGGGGGGATTGCAGCATCTATGATTCAGGGATAGAATCATGTATGAACACGTGCATGTTTGGTAAAACATCCCATTGTGTTGATCTAAAGAAAGGCAAACCAAGCCATTCGATCAGTTGGAAATAATCTCTGTGTAATTCTACTAATTTTACTAAAGACTGATAGCTCTGTCTTGAGAACGCTTTGGAAATGGCCTGCTGTATTTGTGCCGCTGACATTACTCAATAGTTATGACAAACATTTATTTTTAAACTTAGACTTCAATATTTACTTCCTTAGGTGAGAGAGCATAAAATGTTTTAAATAATAATAGTCTGTCACTATGGAAATTGGAATGCCTGTGTACAGTATTTAATGTTTTTCCTATCTCGTTAAGTTGTGTGCTGTTTAGGAGTATTCTTTAAAAAATGATTCCTGATTTGCTAGTGGAACAGCATTAAGTATGCATAGAGTGTTACTACAATATTTGAGAGGACTGGGCTGTCTGCAGCCTTCAGCCTCTTCCTGTGCCCTAGCCTGCAAGCCACGTGAAAGGGACTCAGGTGGTACAAGACTCAGCATACAGATAAAAACCGAAAAAGTAACCGAAATCTGAAGGCAGCGCCCCTGTAGCAATTTAGTTAGACTTGCTAACCTTTCATGAGCCATACAAAGTAGGAGGAAACCTTTTGATTTTGAGAATGGGATTAAACTAAGGCCTAGGGCAAAGGCAAATTCGGAGAGAACGGGAGGACGGTGAATAAGGAAAGTGAAAGAGAGCAGCTGGGTTGTGTGTGACAGGTCTGCTTGGTTGCCCTGCGGCCTGGGCCTCTCCAGGTAGCTCCTCACTTGAGAGGAATTAAAATCCCAATGTTTGTTGGCAACGGAGGTGTAAGAGCAACAACTGGTGGCATATAGGAAGATATGCTAAGCATTCAGATAGAGACCTTCCGGTGGCCTTGCCAAGCGCGTTAGAAGAGAATGGGAATGCTTGCTCGAGTTTGAACACTAGGATCTCAGAGAGATATAAAGAGCAACAAAACCAGTGATGAAAAATTATCAAAGAAATAATGTATGTAGAAAAAAACAAGATTGTAATTGGGGGGGAAAGTAAGAAACTGATTGGAGAGTCGGAAACTGATTAGAAAAACAAAGTTTTCTAGATGTTTATGGGAAAAATGAAAGTTAAATCAGATCAGGTTTCTTAACTGGTGTTGGAGCACTTGCTCCCGAGTGGGAGAGCTAAACTTAAAATTGGGAAAGAGCTGGCAAGGGAGCTCAGCTCCAGTGTTTTCCTGCACGAGTGAATCTTTGGAATGCTCTGCTGGGAACATCTTCCGGAGCAGCCCGGGTTGTTTTGCTGCAAAACAAGTGCAGCTTGCTTGCACTGAAGAATTAAAAGAGGATATATTTTTGTACAAGGGTACTAACCCACAAATGCAAATTAATTGCAGTTGGAAGTGTTATCTCAGAGTTTATTGCATTTTGTATTTATATGTGATGGATATCTAACCTTTGGGGCAGTATTGGTTAAAGTGAGAGACTTTAATCAATAATCAGTTTAACATCTACTTAAGTTTGAGTTTATCGACAGAATCTGAATGGATCAAACACTAATTGCATCTTTCTAGAAATTAAAACTAAAGAGATAGAGTCTTGAAATAACCCCCCCAACTGTGACTTGGCGAAAAATAACTGTAAGTTGAGTAGTTTGACTGTAATAAAAATAGTATTATTAAAAAAAAAAAAAAACAAACAAATGGAAGCCGCCAAGCAGAAGGTGTTCTTTTATGCCCTTTCCGGCAACTCATTTCCAACCTAGCCAATTCCATATAGTACAACCCCCCCAGAAGTCCCCCTATGAACAAATGGGACAGTTGATACAATCTTTGCTTTTGTGTCAGTTGCTGCTTCTTAGTTTCTTATTTAAAAGAAAAAAAAAAAAGTTTGACGTAGTTGGACATGTCTGGAATAAGTTGATAAGAATGTCATCTGATTTAGCGGAACCAGGGTGCCTGAGCAGGGTTTACGTGATCGCTAAAGTTGTTGCGTTTTTTGTCGAGACAGAACGTGCAGCTCCTTGCCTGTGGAGAGGCTCAAGGCTGAGAGGGGTGAAATTCCGGAGCAATTAGCTGAGCTCCGTGCCTGGCTCCCCGCGTGTCCTGGAGCGCGGCCGCACGTCAGGGCAGCGGGCTGAGGCCTCCAGCCAGTGAGCGTGGAGACGGAGCGGTGGAGAAGGGGGGCACAAGTCTCCCCGAGCTGCCTTGCTCTGTCTCTCGAAGAGGCTGGTGGAAGCAGCGAGGCGCTGGCCTGCAGGAACAGATGGCCACGGCGCCCGTCGGGCCAGGCTCTGCAGCTCTCCACACCGCACCTCGTGCGGGATGCCAGGGCTGGAGAGAGAATGTGTTTCAGTCCATTAGGAGCTCAGTGAGGCTAGATGGATAACACTGGAGTGTTTTGTAAGATTCAGCGTAAAGCTGCATAGTTCAAGGAAGCTGATGTCCTATTAGCTGTGGCTAAGGTCAGTTATCCACACAATGAGGGGGAAACTCTTTGATAAACAAGTAGATAAATATGGTGCAGCTGGTGCTGTGCCGGGCTGCAGGCTGTCAAGCTCTCAAGTCCCGGGCTTTTTTGGACTCCTTAGAGAGCATCAGCCATGTAGGGTGGCCAGGGCCAAGGCAGCATCGCAAGGCTGGGTAACAGATGACGTGGGGCAGGTGTGGGGCTTCATGTGTGTGCATCTGTCTAGGCAAGGGCATTAGTAAAGGGAGAATATAGGAAAGGTAGAAATCCCCTTGTGGAAGCAAAGGCGTTGCTTACTGTCACCTCTTCCTTATCAGATAATGTAGACAGAAACCTTCTAAGATTTGTTTTTGCTATAGGGACCAGCATATTTACTGTCTTTCGGAAAATAATTATTATCTCAACAACTGCAAGGAAAGAAGAGCTTGAAAAGTTAGTTGAATTATGTAGTGTTAGAGGAAAACTTTTTTCATTCTTTTTGTCTTTTCCTCATCAGAAATAGAAGTTACATGTGTTCTTTGTTATATCCAAGATACTCCAGCAGCTATTAAAAGCCATACTTGTGAAACTGTGTGTTTCTTGAAGGCTCATCATTTTATTTTCAATTACTAACTGCTGGAGCAATCAAACCTGCATCATGCTTCACCATCTGCATGAAATTTGGTAGTGCCAGTGGGTACATCATATCCATAGGGCTGTTAAATGTATGTCCCTGACTGTCTTTGCTGTACAGGCTTGAATTGTGTTTTTATAGATGTGAGAGGAGAATCTGCTGGTATTTATCATGGCATTTCTTCCAAAGATAGCCTGAATGAGGATTTATGCAGATATTTAGTTATTCTAAGTGCTTTAAGACAAACAATTGTAGTGAGAGAGACCAAACGAATTTCCCTGGCAGTGCCACACGGGAGCGGAAGCACAGTAAGTGACTACTGTCCCATGTGTGGGCCAGCCTGGTGAGATGGTGACCTGCAGGTGCTGTGGGCACGGGGCAAACGCAGCTGTGTTGAGAATAACACAGGGAATTTTTGGTTGGTCAAAGTGAGCAAAGGCTGCGTGGGGAGGGGGCCCAAGAAGGTGCTTCAGCCGTGGCTGGGAAGTGCAGGGGCTGCTCCTGCTCTCCTACCCGGAGAGAAGAGGATCCCACCTTAGCCTCTTGCTCGGAGTAGGATGAGGAGCTTGGCCAGGAGGGGACCATATATCTGCTCCCCAGTGTTCGTATGCACACAGCCTCCCTTTGCAAGCCAGTACAACTGCTCGTGCTCGCTCATTTTTTTCAAAACAGACTTTTTGTCAAGCCCTTCTTTGTTTAATTTCAACTTAGAGATGACTGTTTTACTTATTAATTAAGGTTAAAAAAGAAACATGTATAATTAGACATCACAGTTCTTGCATGAAAAATGTGTGTTAAATCACGTGAATGTTTGTTTTTTCTTTGCTGAGGCAAGTTTTGAGCATTTATTGAGATATTGTATGTATACAATATACATGCTAGTGTGTATGCCAGATTTTTCTTGTCTATGACTTTCGAATATACTACATTTTTCTTTGAAAAATTTGCGTTTGCATTTTTCTTTGAAAAATGGGCATAGTTTTTTTTTCCCCCCTTATTTACGTCTTTTCCATCACTTAGCCTGTTTAAGGCTATCACCACATTACAGTCGCACAGTTTTGAGGGAAAACAAAGTAGCTGCAAGTTACCCCATGACAACCGTCTGCTAAACCAGATTACGAATCTGGTGTTGTCTACCAGGTTGTTTCATGCAAAGGCCGAATCAAACCCTACAGGAGAGAAACACTGGTAGGTTTTCCGTTCCTCTTAGGAGAGGAGCTGCCATGTTGCCAGTGAACAGTGAGCCTCCGTGTTTGTCTGGAGTCAGAGCTAGGTAGTTAGCGCGTATGCGCCCAAGTGGGCCATGCTGAAGAGCGAGGTTTGGGGCTGGTGGGATGGTGAGCTAAGGCAGTGCTGAGTAACCGCAGTGCTCTGCTGCCTGGGGCTAATAGCAAAACCCTTTTGCTTCGAGGAGGACCAGGTTCTGCGCGGAGCTGCACTGACCTAACGCTCAGGTTAGCGCATGGACTTCACCGGGGCACTCGTCTCTTGCCCCTTTGAGAAGTGAGCCATGGGTGCCGTGTCCTGCCCTGCCTTTTACTGTCTGCTTTGAGCTCTCCCTAGCAAACAGGCAGAGAGAGTGGGAAGTGACTGATAGTCAGCAAGGATCTACCGATCTTCTTCTTCTCTTTTGTTTGAGACAAGTCAGCTATCCACTTCCCTAAAACAAGTGCTTTCAGGGAATAAATTAGAAAAGAAGCATGGTGGCAGCAAATAAATTACTGAGCCCTTTCCTGAGCAGTATTTTCAACATCACACAGTCAGCCTTCAAGGGCAGGATCAACACACCTTAGGTGGTAGATGATCATAGAAATCCAAGACACAAAATTGCCCACACACTTTCAACAGCAGAGGCGAGAATGATTTACTGTTCTCGTGCAAGATTTCATCTGCACCACTGAAACACAATTTATTCTTAGCTGAATTTTAATTCATCAATGGTGGTGTTCTGGTTTTACTTCTGCACCTCCAGCAGCGCTGCAACTGTTTTAGTTTTAAGAAATGTGCCCGTATATCTGAATACATCTTCATAAATTATTAAAACCATATGAAATTGGCTGACTGATGCCAGCCAAGTCTAGAGAGACAGAAATGCACAATAAGCAATTGGAAGAAAAAATAGTATGTACTTTTGTTTAAAAATCTACAGCTTTGTAACCCTGCACAGTGTTTTTTAGACCTGGGCTTAGGAGGTGATCTGCACTTTGGAAAGTTTGTGAGCAAAGACTGTCATCCTGCAATGTGAAGTGTACAAAGCAGTCTAGTAATTACTAGAATAGTTATTTATTATAGTCTTCGTTAGTAACAAGTCATTTTGTGGGCTCCTTCCAGAGCAGCTATATGTGTGCTTGTATTTCTTTACAGGTAATAGATTTTATGTATACATATTTATGTATCTGTACACACATACATGCATTTTGTCCCTTAATGTTGTACGTTTCTGGATAAGGAAATAACTAGGTATGTTTGCATATATGTCTGTGTGAATGTATACATGCATGTGTCTAACGGACATTTATATACATACACATAATTACATACACATAATAATGGCCTGTATTACTTTAGTATTACTGGACACAACACTTCACACTTGCATATATATTGTCTGTCTTATATATCATTTTACTTTCAGAGGTGACCTTCTAAAACAGAGGGGGGTAGTATACTGTGAGCCCAAATAGTGAGAATTAGTTGATAAAATCAGTAATAGATTAAAATGCATATAAGTCTTTCAAACGATTGCTAGCAATTTTATTTGCAAAACATTTTTATTTTATTTTATTTTATTTTATTTTATTTTATTTTATTTTATTTTATTTTATTTTATTTTATTTTATTTTATTTTATTTTATTTTATTTTATTTTATTTTATTTTATTTTATTTTGTGGTGTGTTACACTGTAATGAGCTTGGCAGTCAAAAAGGCTTATTTATCCATAAAATAGAGAGGCACCTGAGGCAAAGGAGTTAGCTCTCCCACATATTTCCAACCACATGGCATGATCCCTCTCTGAAGGAGGGGACCCCATAGTCTTCTTCCTGACGGAATTGCTGCTTTTTTGGTGTCTTTGGAAAAGATTTGCTATTGCCAGGAGAGCATCAACCCAGTGTATTGAACTACCAACATCCTGATAATCTGTATTCCCCGGCAACGCAAGAGTCCTGAGCTCAGGAGACGGAGGCAAAAACGTTTTTGCCTTTTCCATTTCACTTTCAAGAGCTTTATTCCCACCTAATACCCTTCCCCAGTCAGTCGGTACCCTCACTTAGGTAGTAGGAAGTCTCTTTCCCTAGATGATTTGGGTCTCACTGACAATCTTTTATCGTTTTAGCTTGCAGGGATTTTTTTCTTATGTTAGGGTACTGTTTAATACTGGCAGCACAGTGGAAGGCCCAAGTCTTCCCTCTAGTCCCTGGAGTGGTGTTACGCTAATTTTGAGGAACCTAATTAAAACCATTCAGCTCTGCACAAACACCTGTACTTTGCTTCTAAGTGACATCTATCAGATTGCAAGGTCAGGACACAATTTTTGTAGTTTAAAAATACTATTGGATCAAGATTTTTAATGCATTGGTTTATCACCTAATAGCCCTTTTACAGTACCAGGTTTTCTCTGTAGGCTGATAACAGGCAGGGGACAATTTTGTGACCTTTGTTAGCCCACTGCTATTGTGTTTATAGCCTGATAACCATCCCTGAACCCAAGCCACACAGTCCACCTGCCCTGGCTGCATTCCTTGAGGTAAAAAGACAAAGGAAAACAAGAAAGAAAAGGGAAAAGAAACCCCTCTCCCCTCCCCGCTAAATGTAGGATGATCGAGAGATAAAAGCAGAATCTCTTTTTTGCTTTTCAAATATTTGCCTGGCCTTCAAAAGATATTTGCCTTTTGTGTTTACTTTGGATTTATGTTTTTGGCCTACATGCAGGAAGAGAATGATACATTAAAGAATAATGGACAATGGAGGGGAAAATGTTCTCGACTTTCATGTCTAGCCTGTATTTTCTGCTTTAGGTTGGCTTTTTGTTTGTTTGTTTTGTTTTTTTTAATCTTGTCTGATTTTATTTAAATAAAAACTACTCAGCATTATGAAGGGTTGTGAATGTGAAAGTATCAGATGAAGTGTTGTGCAAGATTATCTACTGCTTGGCGGGCTGCATTGAGAGATTGTAAAGGGCCAATTTTGCTACCAGCCTTTGGGACCCCAAGTTCTCCCCGCGTGTCTCCACAAGAACAGTGCCAGAACAGTAAAAAGCAGTTTGCCATCCATGGATTGTTTCTGGCTGGTCTGAAAGAGACAGGTGAGCTTTGCATCTGGTCTGTAAAGTCACATAAATCTTCCCAGAGGCTAAGGGAAAAGATGCTTTGGTTGAAAGCTGAGGTCTGTGTCGCATCACCTTCAGTTCTTCCCTTCTGTTGGGCATTAGGGCTTCGTTGGAGCCTGCATTGCCCCTCATGGGCTTTGTGTCTCCTGCAAGAGTGGTATTTCAGTGAGCTTACATAATATTTCATACAATATAAAGGTTCCTGTTCAGGAGGAGCACGACCTTGTAACCCTTAGCGCTGAGGTGGTTCTCTCTGGGCCTCAGATGAGGCCCCAGGTGAGCAGTGTTCACCCAGCACCCAGGGCACCGCCGAGGTTTGGTTGGTAAAGAGCAGAGCCATGGCCCTCGGGGCTCCGTGTGCAGTCTTGGTGAGGAGGTGCTTCCCAAATATATTCCCTAATAATGTTTCTGAGGCTGCCCATCGGAGACAACATGACCCAGTGATTTAATTGCAGGATCTTGATTAATGTGCTTTAAAAATGCATATATTTATAAGATATAAATATATATTTCACTACATGTATGTCATAAAGCTCTTAGTATGTTACAGTTTGTGAAAATTACTGCCAGTTAATAATGTGTCAGCTCCCCACTGTGTGCTTTGTAGGATGCTGAATGGGTGTTACATGATTTATTTGCTGGATTTTGCAGGTTTTCTGTAGCGTGTCAGATGCCTTGCTGATTGCTTGGTGAAGCCTAGAGCATGAGCTCCCTCCTGCAATGTTTATTTTAAGTCATTCTACATTTGCTTAAAAGTATGACGTTCTTAAATTCAGAAGATTGCCTCCTCAAAACTTGCATTAAGACTCCACTATTTTTTAGTGAGGGTGTTGTTTGACGGTAATTTAGATGCGTGTGCACGTGACAATAAGAATTTACCTCATAGTTATAGTTCCCCCATTATGGGGAATTGATCATTAATGAAATAAAAGTATTATAGTGTTATAGCGTGATAGTAGTGCTGCCAATAATTATTTATCTTTTCTCAGAGGTTAGGGGAAAAAAAAAAGAAGACCTTGGTTGTGTATATCAATTAAAGAATTTTCTCTCCTTTTGCTACATTCATGCTTACAAGTTTCCTAGAGCTCCTCGTGATTTCTCATTCTTTCCTTAGTGGAATGCACTACCGGGCTGTATTGCTGAGCTGCTCTTTTCTACAGCCAGATTTGGGAAGTGTCAACGTCCAGTTTGATCTCTCAGTTCTCTTTCTTCTTTTTCTTTATGGTGAGTTTGTCAGGCTGACTTTTCAGGTGACAGTGGAGCATTTCTGTTTGGATTTTGGCATCCGTGAGACCTGGACATTGGTTAGAGGGCAGAATAATGTCTAGTTTTGAAAAGTATAAAATCCTGAAGATCACTGATGACCTGAGATCAATAGAGACCCAAGATAGCTTGACCAAGCCATAGGTCTCTGTGCTGTGCGACCGTACTGACATATAGTTTATTGTGTCGAGATAAAATGGTTCCAAGTTGGTGAGTACATTTCTGTGTGAGCTGAAGGGCATCTAAGGGCCATACCAAACTGTGTAGCAATTGAATTTAAGAGGCAAGGAAATCGGGGAGGGTAGGAAAAGAGAAATTGTCTGATTTGTTGGTTTAAGAATTGAGGACCTTGGCTGGCTCTAATGAAAGGTTCTAATGTTGTTCCTTTTATAGTTGTACTTGGGTGTACTGTCAGTTGTGTCTTGGATGAGTTATATATTTGTAACTCCTCTGTAATGCAGAGATTTTGAGAATGTCCTTGCAGATGGAAGGATTCACTCATCTAGGGAGAGTGGTAGGAAAAGAAACCTGCCTGAATTGCCAGAGTGTTTCTGCAGAAGTGATGCTGAGCGGACAAAAGCATAACCAAGGCATTTTTGGGATAGTTTGCAGTCTTGAGAGAGGGAGTTAAGAGTTTTCAGAATGGGAGTTTGGATAAGTATATTTGAATCTGCCACTTGGTCTTTGATTTATAGCTCGTGTCCAGTTAAAGCATGCATCTTGTGACCTAGGGGCTCTAATTCCCTGTGTGGGTTCTGCTGACACCATATATCAGGAGAGTGAAGCTCAAAATGTTTTTCTTCAGGTAATTCCGGATGGCGATATGGCCTGTATTTTCCTTCTCTTCCTCTCTTCTACTATATGCGTATATCTATACGTATTTATTTAGACAAAGCAGGAGTGGTAGCAATTTCTAGAGTTCGTGTTGAATGGGCATTTCTGTTCTAGCCTTTGTTTTCTCCTCATTTACAACTTCTCAAAACTTGCTTCTTGGTTTAACTTTCACCTTTTTTGCTATCCTTACAAATCAGCATTTATTTACTTACTTAGGTATTTATATACCTTGAAAATGTTTGAGCATTGTGACCAGTATTTTATGAAATGATATAGCAAAGTATCGGCTTTGGGTTTCAAGGACGCCGAAGTGCCGCTGCGGGCAGCATGTGTGCTACAGGGGAGCACGGGCATCGGTTCCCTCTCGTGGTCTGGTGGTGGTGGGTTTTGCCTGGAAAAGCCTTGAGGGAAATCCTGATTCTGCTGAAGTAACTGGGCACTTAGGCACTATCTTATGCCAGCAGGGGTTTCATCAGTATTTGTATTTTGCAAGTTTAGCATGGTGGTGGGAGTGAAAAAAATAAGGGGGCAGAAGATGAATGTGACTTCACATAGTGAAATACATTCTTTGCTAGCTCCATCCTCTCCTTGCTGCCATCTGAGTAACTGAATGATATTCTCTGTTAATAAGTGTGTACTTTGTCTAAATTGCATTTATTTTTCTTTTGACATACATACCATTTTACTATTAATCATCCCCTTCTACTCCATATGTACAATAAGACACTGTTACGCTGGTGGAACATATTTAATCTTCAGTATGTTGGATTTCAGTTTGGTTGTTACTTTCTTGTTTCTTTTTGGAAAACCTTCTTTATTGGCTCTTAAATCATGGGTTAAGTCCTTACTGAAAACATGTTCTGTATGTACTTCTTACTAGAGAAAGAAAAAAGTTCTTTTGAGGTTATAGGCTAGGCTTACACAAATACTTCACTATGCAGTAAAAATGCAGAGGTTTTCTGTATGTTATCTAAAGCTAGAAGTATACCCAATTACTCAGCAGCACATCATAAGAGAGATGCATGCTATGTTCATGTCTGTCAGTGCCTTAAGTCATCACTCTACAGCCTTTTTTAAATTCTCTTTTTATTGAAACCAAGAAACAAAACAAAGACAAAAAAAAGCAAAAGCAGCGTCAATTAGATGTCAACATGACATCAAACAGCATAATATATCATAAAAATAAATGTATGATCTGGTGACTCAATGATTTCTGTCCATATGGCATTTACAGAAAAATAAAGAAAAGGTGAATAGCTGCACATCTGCATGGAGGTAAATACCCAGTGTAAAATTGGCCATAGTGACAGCTAGTAGACTGTCAACTGAGATTACCTGGAAATAAATAACTGAAGTGGAAGTGGGGTTACAACAGGCGCACTCTTACATGCGTTTTGTTTTGTACAGGGAGCAGCATGCAAGCTACGTATGTTTTGAAGAAATGGCTTTAGAAAGGGAGATGCTCTATTTTTGGGTGCAGATGCATAGATGAGTGGGTAATGCAACTGCATGCAGCCTGCTGCAAAACTGTGATTAGAGGAAAAAAATCTTTGGAAGTAAATGTGGCTATCTGTTGAAACTATTAGAGGAACAGTGACTCCAAACCTATTTCTGTATTTGCTGAAAGACACATAAAAAAGCCTCTTTGTATAAGTGCTAAGCGCATAGAAAACACTGAGAATCAGTTAAGCCTCTAAAATAATAATCTGGGAATTCCATTCATTATTCTAGGAAAGGGCATCATAACTTTATGGTAGGCAGGGAAGGGTGGGAGAGAGGTGAGAGTGTGGGGGTGGCAGCTGGAGAAAGAAAGCCCAGAATGATCCAGAATCAAACCCAGCCTCTGTTACTTGAATTTGTTGTTCATTTTCAATGGAGTGATAACTGCAGCAGCTCAGCCTGAACCGCCTGGCTCAACACTTCCCTTGCGAAGGAACTTGGATGGGTTTCACAGCTTACATCTGGACAACAGCGTATGGGGAAAAAGCAACAGCTCAGGGAGCTAAGGATATATCACATAGTCTTCATCCATTACTTAAGACTTGAACTTTGTATGCAAATACACATACCTACACACACGGGCACACACATGCAGACACATATATGTAAATGTGGCTACACAGGTACATGCAGATGTTCGCTTGGGTATAAAGGCAATTCCATGTGGGATTTATTCTTGTCTGGCTGTAGACTGAGTTCCTGGGTCTAGCTTTTTCCTCTCTGGGGATGCATGAAGCCCTTGTGAGAATTGCTCCCCTTCCTCAGCCAAACTGTCTCAGAGGTATCTGAGGTGGTTGCTAATTTTATTGCAGATATACCCGTGTGCCTCGAAGAGGGCGATACGGAACTCGCTAGGCTTGGGACACGGTAGGGCCGTGGCTCGTGCGTGTCGCAGTAGCAACGCGCGCTTTCCCAGTGTTCCCAGCTGGCCGTGGTGCATGGTAGGATAGAGCATAGTGCAGAGCCTGTGGGGAAAAGCAGCAGCACATGGAAACCTCAAAGGAAATTTAAGAAGGGATGGTGTCTGGATGTGCGTGTATGCATTTAAGTCTGAAGCCAGCAAACTATGAGGGCTATGTGGAACATTTCCTGGAGTCTACCACTAAAAAAACTGGCGGGATTGTCAGCCACAGCATGTCCATACCTTCCTCCTGGACCAGCGCCAGTGCCCATGGCTCACCAGATACTGCTTCCTAACCAAAGGAGCTCCTACCTGTTATGTTCGTGCATGTGTTTCGGCACTGTATTGGTGCCCGCTGGGGCAGGCCAGGGGACTGTGCTCCCCTGTGCATTGCAGGCTGCGGTGAGTGTGCCTGGGGAGCTCCCTTTTATCGCTCTGTTTTGTCCTTAGTGCTCTGGGATGTGAAAGGCTGGAAGTGGAAACTAACTTAATCATTTGAGTTATTCATATGCTCATTTATTTTGGGTGAACTAATGGCAAACCACCAACTGTCATATCCCACAGTGTATTAAAATGGCATATATACAGCAGAATTTCAAACAACAACCAGATCCTTTGTTTCCCTGCCCTACCTTGCTTTAAATTATTTTTTTAAAATTTAAAAATTAGGCTCATCCCAGTCTCATATGCAGACAACCCCTTCTGCTGCCAAAACTCTTTGGTGTTATGTTATGGGCCATACCCCAAAACCTTTCCAGTCAGCTGGGCCCTCTTCATTCATGTCTTCGGCCACAGATCAGTCCCTGTGTGCACTGGGCATGATGGCAGCGCAGCCTCTTGTGCCGGGGTTGCCAGCAGAGATGCTGCAGCCTCGCTGCCACGCGCCGCAGAGCAGCGCGGCGGCCGCAGCCACGCTTGCACCTGACGTCCCGGGAGAGCAGGCAGCGCTGCCGCGCTTAACACCTCCTTCCAGACCGCTCCCACGTTTCATTAGCAGGAACGTGGCTCTTCCAGAAGGATAGAGGAGCAATTTGGTTGTTCCAGTCAGGAG